>NC_138151.1:17843824-17911324 GCF_964199315.1 Orbicella franksi
CTTCAGGAATTTCAATTCCACTATCGCTGTTGATGTTGTTAGGGTGAAGTCTTATGTGAATAGCTTCCTTGACCCTACGTGTGTACCAGTGAGGATCTCGATCAATAAACTTGACCTCATTCCAGATAGGATAGTGGCCGGTCTCGTGGGTGTGTTCAGAAACGGCGGAGGTCTGGGTACGGGCGAGTCGTATATCCCTGTCGTGTTCTTTGATCCTCTCCTGCATAGATCTCCCTGTTTCCCCGATGTAGACTTTGCCGCACTCACAGGGAATACTGTAGACAACACCATCTTGTTTAGCCGGGTTGACGGTGTCCTTTGGTCGCACTAAGTGTCACCGAAGTGTCGTGTCGGACTTAAAGACGGTGCGAATGCCTTGTTGTTCTAGGCAGCGGCGGAGAGACTCCGAAACTCCTTGGACATAAGGTAAAACGGCGGTGGATTTAAATTCCGCGACAGGCTCTCTTCTTGGAGTTTTTCGTGCCTTTGTGATCTTCTGTACAAAAGAGGAGGGATATCCGTTAGAAACAAGTACAGATGACAGATGTTTCTTCTCTCCAGCGATTACTGATGGCTTGGTCACGAGACATCACGAGCCAGAGCTAACCGGAAGCTCAAAAATTCGCCAGGTCCGGTTGCTATGGGGTGATGTCATTTATCTGTTAGGTTGCTGTCATCGCAAGACTTTTGCGGTTCTATTGTGGTTAGCGATAATTGCTTTCAGTGAGAGTAATTGTGTACAAAATTAACCAGGTTATTTTCAGATATGATCTGGCCACATAATTGATATTTTATAATAAATTTTCATAACGCGGGAATATTGCGCGGTCATATATATATAAAAAAAAGACTTCGACTTCGAATGAACCCGTCATCGGTCGTTAAAAACGGACAGAAAACGAGATGTGCCTCTGAGTTAGAAGATATGGTGTCTCTCTGACGCATTTGTGCGAAATTGAGCCAGTTTCCAATCGAATTTGCCTTGAGGAGTTAAAGAAGGCGCGTGGGTTTTCTTTTCACGGGAAGAGAAACAAAAGAGCTGCCCTGACTATACATTTGGATTGGTTTTCGCTTAAACCATAAAACAGTAGTTGAAAACCAAACGAAACCGCCAGCCACGATTGATTTATACATGAATTCATTCCCCCAAGAACGACGGAGAGAACCAGAAAGTGTTTTCAGCTTGCGCTGCCCGTGACCAACCTCCAAGAGCATCGAATCAAGACAACAGCTTCAAAACTCAACAAGTCAAACGCACCAAGTTAAGTCTTCCGATTAATATTCTATTTATATAATCACTTACACCCATTGTCATGCTTTTAGATTGTATGGGGACTAGATAGCTACTAAAATGTTAAATCACTATTTTCATTCGTGGGTTAGACCCTAGACTGAAGTCCATGGTACACCAGTTTTCTGAAAGACGAATCCAGATATATAGTAAAATCACCATGTAGCCACATATTATAAATCCGCTCTGGTTTTCCCACGCAAACGTCCTCGCAGTATTTCTACGTTACCGAGTGCTACAGGATATTTTACAAAAACCACATTATTTTTCAGTAATGCGTGACACCATAGGAAACAAAAACAACAACAAAATCGTCATTTTTCCCTCGCTCGTTCATATCATACGAACATGTGACATATCCTTTCTGGTTCATCCAGGCTGAAGTCCATGCAATACAGTTGCTGAGTACTTCGGGATATGTAACAAAATCGTCATAGTTATTTTTCCGTCGTGCTTGACATTATAGGAACATGTTACATATCCTTTTCTGGTTCACCCAGGCTGAAGTCCATGCAATACAGTTGCTGAGTACTTCGGGATGTGTAACAAAATCGCCATAGTTATTTTTCCGTCGTGCGTGACATTATAGGAACAGGTTACATATCCTTTTCTGGTTCACCCAGGCTGAAGTCCATGCAATACCGTTGCTGAGTGCCTCGGGATATGTAACAAAATCGTGATATTGATGTTTCCGTCGTACGTGACATTATAGGAATCTGTTGCTTATCCTTTTCTGGTTCACCCAGGCTGAAGTCCATGCAATACAGTTGCTGAGTACTTCGGGATATGCAACAAAATCGTCATAGTTATTTTTCCGTCGTGCATGACATTATAGGAACATGTTACATATCCTTTCTGGTTCACCCAGGCTGAAGTCCATGCAATACAGCTGCTGAGTACTTCGGGATATGTAACAAAATCGCCATAGTTATTTTTCCGTCGTGCGTGACATTATAGGAACATGTTACATATCCTTTTCTGGTTCACCCAGGCTGAAGTCCATGCAATACAGTTGCTGAGTACTTCGGGATATGTAACAAAATCGTCATAGTTATTTTTCCGTCGTGCGTGACATTATGGGAAAATGTTACATATCCTTTTCTGGTTCACCCAGGCTGAAGTCCATGCAATACAGTTGCTGAGTGCTTCGGGATATGTAACAAAATCGTGATAGTTATTTTTCCCTCGTACATGACATTATAGGAAAATGTTACATATCCTTTTCTGGTTCACCCAGGCTGAAGTCCATGCAATACCGTTGCTGAGCGCTTCGGGATATGTAACAAAATTGTCATAGTTATTTTTCCGTTGTGCGTGACATTATAGGAACATGTTACATATCCTTTCTGGTTCACCCAGGCTGAAGTCCATGCAATACAGTTGCTGAGTACTTCGGGATATGTAACAAAATCGCCATAGTTATTTTTCCGTCGTGCGTGACATTATAGGAACATGTTACATATCCTTTTCTGGTTCACCCAGGCTGAAGTCCATGCAATACAGTTGCTGAGTACTTCGGGATATGTAACAAAATCGTCATAGTTATTTTTCCGTCGTGCGTGACATTATAGGAACATGTTACATATCCTTTTCTGGTTCACCCAGGCTGAAGTCCATGCAATACAGTTGCTGAGTACTTCGGGATATGTAACAAAATCGTCATAGTTATTTTTCCGTCGTGCGTGACATTATGGGAAAATGTTACATATCCTTTTCTGGTTCACCCAGGCTGAAGTCCATGCAATACAGTTGCTGAGTGCTTCGGGATATGTAACAAAATCGTGATAGTTATTTTTCCCTCGTACATGACATTATAGGAAAATGTTACATATCCTTTTCTGGTTCACCCAGGCTGAAGTCCATGCAATACCGTTGCTGAGCGCTTCGGGATATGTAACAAAATTGTCATAGTTATTTTTCCGTTGTGCGTGACATTATAGGAACATGTTACATATCCTTTCTGGTTCACCCAGGCTGAAGTCCATGCAATACAGTTGCTGAATACTTCGGGATATGTAACAAAATCGCCATAGTTATTTTTCCGTCGTGCGTGACATTATAGGAACATGTTACATATCCTTTCTGGTTCACCCAGGCTGAAGTCCATGCAATACAGTTGCTGAGCGCTTCGGGATATGTAACAAAATTGTCATAGTGATTTTTCCGTTGTGCGTGACATTATAGGAACATGTTACATATCCTTTCTGGTTCACCCAGGCTGAAGTCCATGAAATACAGTTGCTGAGTGCTTCGGGATATGTAACATAATCGCCACAGTTATTTTTCCGTCGTGCGTGACATTATAGGAACAGGTTACATATCCTTTCTGGTTCATCCAGGCTGAAGTCCATGCAATACAGTTGCTGAGTACTTCGGGATATGTAACAAAATCGCCATAGTTATTTTTCCGTCGTGCGTGACATTATAGGAACAGGTTACATATCCTTTCTGGTTCATCCAGGCTGAAGTCCATGCAATACAGTTGCTGAGTGCTTCGGGATATGTAACAAAATCGCCACAGTTATTTTTCCGTTGTGCGTGACATTATAGGAACATGTTACATATCCTTTCTGGTTCATCCAGGCTGAAGTCCATGCAATACCGTTGCTGAGTGCTTGGGGATATGTAACAAAATCGTCGTAGTTATTTTTTTCCGTCGTGCGTGACATTATAGGAACAGGTTACATATCCTTTCTGGTTCATCCAGGCTGAAGTCCATGCAATACAGTTGCTGAGCGCTTCGGGATATGCAACAAAATCGCCATAGTTATTTTTCCGTTGTGCGTGAAATTATAGGAACATGTTACATATCCTTTCTGGTTCATCCAGGCTGAAGTCCATGCAATACAGTTGCTGAGTGCTTCGGGATATGTAACAAAATCGTGATAGTGATTTTTCCGTCGTGCTGTTTCCAGAATCGCTCGGCATTTCTCGTAAAGAATTACATCGTGTACTCGAGATTTCTATCGCTCTTGAGAGCTTTGACATAATTTTTGAGATGATTTCCTGACTGCCCATAACATTAACTGATTGTCAAAGTGTCGGTGCACATGATCTTCGAATTCGAATACTAGAAAATTCAGATTATTTTTGGAATCGCTAAGCAACAAACATGTATACAGAGAATACCCTAAACAGGTTTCAATCAGGCTTTCCGCGGAAAATCTGAGAACATTTCTGACTCTCGGGCATTTCTGGGCTGCTGGGCATAGTCACTTCGCTTACTGAATAACAGTGATAACTGAGATTAGCGAAACGTTTCATTCATCTATACGTGCTCCGTAGCTTTACAAGAGTAAGAAATGTATCAAAAAGTCTAAGTTTTAAACTGGCGTTTGCGCCCCGACCTAGAAAACACATTGTTTCAACGTTATTTTTTTCTCTTAATCCAAATTCTTCACGTCAGTCGCGCGATTTCCCGAATCGCCGACTATTAAAATGTTTTGTATCTTTCTGACACGGTGGAATTGTCTTACAGTAAATATAATTTCACACTTTAGGATTATGACACATTCGTGCAAAACTTGTCGCGTTTTGTGGAACATAAACGATCACCGACAGGGATATCATTACACTGGAATGTTGTAAGCCACTGGATATCCCGTGGAGATGTAGGACTAAAAGTTCTACATCTCCACGGGATCCCAGGTCTGTTTTTTGGTTGCTAAGAACGTCTGGCTCGTTATGGTTTAGGCCGGTCGTACAGACACTTCACAATACCGCGCGTTACTGACTGAGAGTGGTGTGAATCATACGCTAGGTACTGATCAGTATGTGTTGGTTTCCTGTAGACACTGGTGGTAAGGCGGCCATCAGGTTCTCTGTAAACTGACGTGTCGAGAAAGGCGATCTTGTTGTTGTTCTCGATCTCCATGGTGAAACGGATTGATGGTTGTTGACTGTTCAGGTGTTGCAGGAAGACGTCAACTCTATCCCGATCCAGGATGGTGAAAGTATCATCTACGTAGCGTTTCCAGATCTTAGGCTTGCAAGGTGCGGACTCTATTGCTTGTTCTTCAAATATCTCCATGTAGAGATCAGCAATAACCGCGGATACAGGGCTCCCCATGGCTGCGCCGTCTCGTTGTTCGTAAATCGATCCTTTGTACTGGAAGTACGTAGATCTTAATACGAAATCCAAGAGGTCCGCGATTTGAACTGGTGTAAGTGTCGTGCGGTCAGCTAGGCCTGCGTCGTTCTCCATTTTTTGTAGCGCGACTTGTACGGCGCCCTCGATCGGTACGTTGGTAAACAGTGACTCTACGTCGAAAGACACCATGATCTCGTGGTCCTGGATCTCTTCACTGGCGATGGTGGAGGCGAAGTCAGTTGAGTTCTTCACTGTGAAGTTCGAGTTACCTGCAAGAGGAGATAATACGTTAGCCAAGAAAGCAGACAGGTCGTATGCAAAGGTGTTGACACACGACACAATTGGCCTAAGCGGTGTGTCGGCCTTGTGGATCTTCGGCAAACCATAGATCCTAGGTGGTTGTTTGTGTCGGGGTCTGATCTTATTATAAACCGCCTCTGATATGTGTCCACTCCGTTTCAGGGTTAGCAGCTTTTCAGATAGCTTCCGGGTCAAGCGGTCTGTCGGATCTTTGTTGAGCAGCTGGTACGGTCCGGAATCAATTAGCGCTGACATTTTTGCGTGGTATGTGTCAGCGTCCAGGATTACGCTGGCGCGACCTTTATCGGCCGGAAGGACCATGATGGAGTTGTCCTCTTTTAGGCTTTTAAGAGCCTCCTGCTGTTCACAGTGCACATTATCAGTCATTCTGGTGGGTCGTTTTGTTATCTTCAGGGCCCACCCCAATAGTCTAAGGTCATATCCTCTGACAGCGCTGCCACTATCCTCACCTTGCGATGAGGTTGATGGCACATCCGGAGCAAACGTCACCCCTGTCGTAATTCCCGCCCATTTCCTCCTAACGCGGTCATACATGGACTCGCAGTCCACCTCAAGACGGTGCTTGCCCGTGTCCATATGGTTGTTTGCCTCTGCTTGGGTCTTGAACGTGAGGACGCATCCAGTCTCTTGGCAAGAGTAGATCTCAGACTGGTACCTGACACTCTCACCCACACTTCCCCTGTGTGTAGCTTGACCAAATGGCTTTATCACCCTCAGCCCAGTATCTCCTTGTGGTGTAACTCTAAGATCACTATAGGGGATGAGGCGTCCAGGGCCGATGTCGTACGCTTTCCACACACGGATGCCACACTCCTCATACTGGAAATTGCTCAACACACTAATACCTGGTATCTTGCCATCTTTGTTTCTCTCCCTGGTCGTGTCCACCTCGACGACCGCTGCTCCGCACCCTTTGATACCACCATGGGATTCTAGTGCTGTTTTCATATCCCCAGCAGTCACGACGTCGTGTCTCTCGCTAACCCAGCGCTTTATGTGTGCCTTCATAGCAGCAGTCTTCCTATGGCAGATGTCCTTACCAGCCTGTGGCTCTGAGAAATCATATCGCACTGGCCTGACACCGGTTCTCACCCCGACTTCTCTAAGACTTAGCAACAGATGCCCATTGTAGTAACATCCAGCGTTATCTGATCGGAGGTAGGCTGTTGTCACAACTGGATACTCCTGTTTGACTTTGTGCAGCAAGTCCTCTATGATTGAAAGAACGGCAAAGCTATTTTGGGAGCAGTTGTTCAGTGAAAATGTGTACAAAGCACTTGACTTCATGCTTGCTCTCCACTGTTGCTCTAGTGATTACCGCGCTGATATGCCAGCTTCTTCCCCTCTTGCCAAAAAAAATCACTCATCTGTTCTCTTTATTGCACAGGCAGAAACTTCATTGCCCAGTCCATTATGACAAGACACGAGTTCTCGTCTAGCTTCTGGAGGATATGTTGCTTGGCTTCGTCCTAGTTACTTGACCGTAGCAAGTGAGCCTTCCAAGCCTGTATGTTGCGCACACACTCTGTGTGCTCAAACCTCAGCCTACCCCTCACCTCTTCTGTCATGGCCGCTTTGTCTTGCATCTCTGCCACCTCTCTCAGTACTCCTTCCAGACTCACAGCGCTCACATTCGTAGCAGTGCTGGTGATCACATTCGCTCCTAAACTCCCATGCACTACTGTCACTTAGTGCGTGGACCGTGCAGTGATCACCGCAATGTTCACCTCGTCCGATATGTGTCTTGAAATCATTCTTCAAGTACCTTTTTCCATCCTTTAGTAATTTCTGAGTGGCAGTCACGCTGATGCCCTGATCTGCTAAGCCCTCCAACATCAAAAATACCTGGTCAAATGCCTCTGTCCCCTCTGCAGCGGTGTTGTCAAGTCCCTGAAGGGATTTCTGCATAGAGGCCGAACACACCTTAATCATTCGGTAGAGAGAACGCTGGCTTGCTGGCTCGAACTCTTGTTCTTTACTGAATAGTCTAAATATTGTCTGATGATGCGTGAAGGGATGACGGTCCTAATGACCGCTGGTATGATAATCTTCTCTCCCGAGTCAAGCTTGAGAGTTTTTGTCCCGAACGCCACGTCCTGGTCAAATTCTGGTCTGGATATATATTCAATGAACTGATCCACCTTTTCGTGCTCAATTCTTGTACGGAAACTAGGAATTTTGGGAAGTGATTGGCCTTTTCCGGCTTCTGTTGCATGCTGGCGAGCTTGATCAATGCGCCATTTGGAGAGCCCAGGGATCATCTCTTGAAGCTCAGCTCTTGAAAAGTCGTCTGCAAACAGGGAAAGGATCTGTCGCTTTGTTTGCCAATGACCTGTTTGCTCATAGGCCTTGACTAAAGTGTCGACAAGACCAGAGTTGGGATCAAAACGCTTGCGCTTTCCTTGGTTGTCTCTGTTTGGATCCAAAAGTACCTCCGTTTGTAACGCCTTCCAAACCAGTTCTTCTTGGCCGGGAGTGATGACAGACAATGAGGTCGCTATATTCTTTTTAGCTTTGCGGATGTAATATCGCTGCTGGGTGTCAGAGACGCCGTCCCACGTCGTGTTAAAGGTGGACATTACAGGGCTGTACCGGCCACCTGAGATGCTGTGGACGGCTTCCTTTAATTTCTGCCGTTTGCTGTTTTGTTCCTCCATCTCGTCAACCCATATACTAATCTCTTCTTCTGGTATCGAGGCCTGGGACGAATGGGACTGCAAAGAGACTGTTTCTGACCCCTCGCCAGTGCTTGAGATCTCTGCATACACTGTGGCTGGCATTGTGCTGGCGGAGACAGAGAAAGTGACTCCTCGATATCGTCTCCAATCCTCAAGGTGTCTGAGTAAGGATCCTGAAGCGTAATAAAATGGATTAGCAAATTATGAACAAGATTATTACCAATTCCGCGAAGATCTCCAATACATGTAATTGTGGAAGCTCTATATGTGTTTCCTAGCCGATGCCAAAGGGCGCCCTCGCATTTTTGTTCTTGTTGGTGAGTGAGTGAGTGAGAACTTTATTAAAGTGTCAAAAAAAAACCTTATAGCCTGGGAATAAAAATACCATACTAATTAGGGGACACTGCTAAAAAACTATACTAATACTAATATTAATACAATAAAAAAATTAATGACTTGAAGGGCATTATGTACACCATAGGATGCAGCCCTTACAGCCGGTGTCCATTAAGCGAGTTATATCCCTTTTGCGAATATAGTTTGTAAAAGCCTGCAATGTCTTTACTGATCTGTCAGCCATGGTCTCTTCAAGCACTGGTCATTATCTAAGCGCAGTGGAATTTTAGTTAGGACTGGGATCAAGTTGCCATTCGGAAACCGTTCTCGACGCGTGATCGGAAAACTCGGATAAACCGCTATCTTTATGACTAGGTCCAAAATCCTCTTGGAAATCGACCACGCCTAAACGATTCAAATCGAACACCCATTGAAGAAAAGACAGGAAAACCAACAAAGATACCTTTTATTCATGTTGTCAGTCGTTAGAGATATCAGGGCACCTGTGGGGCGCATCAAAAAATCCTCTGATTACTAAGCTATGAATGGCCAAAGTGTAGTAGCTTACCTGCTCCCCAGACATGAAGCAGCGAGCCTTACGGGATTTGTAGTGTGCTCCGCGGCAGTTGGAACACACAGCTGTCAATAAAAATGATAATGATAAATAGATTAGCAATACTGACCACAATCACCATCACGATCACCATCAACGTGAGTCACCCTTACCGTCACCGTAACCATTGTCATCATGGTCATCGTCATCGTACCCAGCTTAACTAAGGATGGCTGCCCAGTCTTATTAGCCCATTAAGGTTATTTCGGGCAGGCATGTACTCTTTTTATTTTAACTTAGTTTTGTTCATTTAATTTCTGGCTGAGTGCAAATAAAGTTGTTGTTGTTGTTGTCAATCTGGTTTGTGCCCTCACGTAACACCAAATTAAAATGCAGTAATTTCCTTTCATGACAGCTAAAGGAAGGAAGGCGAGTGAAATAATGGGCGGTGGGCGTCCCTTGCAGCCCCACCCACCTTCCCATTCCCTCTAGGCCCCCTCCTGGTTCCCCTCCTCCCCATTCTCTCCCATTTGAAGTCATTTTGCAGGCAGGGTGCCTGATTAGCAAATTACCACTTCAGTCCACCTCGAAGCACTACCATAACGCCCTCGCCCCCTCCCTCCCTTTTTCCGAAAAAGTTATAAGGAAATGAGACAATGCAACAGAATCGAGCAATGCCTTTGTATATTTAAACGAGTCGACTAAAAGCTAAAAGCTCATTCAAATACAAAAACCAATGACATGGGGTTACGTCTGGCTTCCTTCCCTTGGCATGTTCCAATAAAAAGTAAAATTTATGTACTGACCATATGAACAAGCACAAAGTAAAATACGCACCTTCGAAATAAAGTTTTCGTTTGTATTTACCAGTCAAGCCCACCCCGCAATTCTGAGGATTATGGCTGCGGTCTGGCTGCACTCAGTTTGCACTTACCCGAGCCGATGGGAACTGTGGCATGGTGAAATTAATAAATTTCTTCCGACAAGGTGGCGTTTACGCGGCGCGGTTTCTTTATAGTTTTCCGCGGTCCTCGATGGCTTGGATACGAGCACGTGTTGCTCTTTCTGCCAGCCTAGTCTGTAGTTAATTTTTTTCTATGTCTCGGGCATATTGTCATTGATATTTTCTCGTTTTCGGTTGCAACAAAGTATCCAGCTCTATTCAGGACCAGGTCAACCTCATTAACGTTTTCGTCTCCGGTTCGCTGTTGCCCTGAGCTCACTCCTAGGCTCACTCCTTGCCTGAACGAGCAAGTCAAAGTAACATTCATATTGCAAACAGCAACATCAACTGAATTGGATCAGTGTAAAGAATCGACTACAGCTGTCTGCAGATGATAAGATAAGGAATGGAAAATTGTCCTTCCTGAAGTGTACTTCTACCAAAAATCAGAGCCGCTCAATATTTCAAAGAGTTCGACAAAATGCTGCGGTGAAGTATACTATGCAAAGCCACTGTACTAATCTGAAAAAGTAATGTGTTGCTCTTAAATACCTGGAATGTGTCGCAAATTAGTCAAGCGTGAAATATTTCCGGAAAAACTACAATCATGTAAATTAGGGAACTATACGGTGACCCATAGAGGACATGCCACATTTTATTTTATTGTGCGATATAATTAAAATATCGCGCGATAATAACTTAATTTATCGCGCGATATCAGCTTAACTTATCGTGCGATAATAACTCAATTTATCGCGCGATAAAGAAAAATTTATCGTGCGATATTTTAGTTCTATCGCGCGGTAAAATAAAATGTGGCATGTCCTCTATGGGCCACGGTACAAATGAGAGTTTGCGTGTTTTTAAAGACTTTGAGACAGACTGATAAAAAATCGTTTTGATCTGGAAATAAACTGCCGCACTTTAGAAAAAACCAGCTTCAAAAATTGCCAAAATTCTTCTTACTCACGATAGCCACGAAGTGATGATATTTGGAAGCGCTCCAAAGTAAGTTATTTTTAGCCAAATTAGTTTATATTGGAGACATGAGCTGTTTATAGGCTGGGAAGTATGTACAGTTCGTATAAACGAATAAAGCTAATGCGAAGTACGTAAAATCGTTCGTGGAAGTTTACCCAAATTTCCCGTCTCACGTGACCAAAATAGCACCAAAAACTAGGGGGGTGGTCTAAATTCTATGAAATTTATTTTATTTTACTAAAAATACCACCGGTCATTATCTTATCTGATAGGGAAAAAATGCTAAGAGTTTGGAGGGAATCGGCCGACCTCGATCCGTGGACCCTGCCTGGTCCCTAGTGACAATGACAGTTAAAAGTGGCCTCATATTCATCTTGAATTGCGTCCGCCATTTTGTGAAATGTCACGCAAATAAATCACGTGAATTGTCCTCAACAATTTACCAACGTGTTTGCCGACTGTTTTTGTGCCGTTCACACACAACAACTTGAGTTTGCCAACGCGAGTTTGCCAACCTTAGTTTGCTGTGTGAAGGCCGCTTTAGGGGACAATACTCGTAAACGTTTTGCTGGAAATCATTTCGCTTTCGTGACGATCGCGCGCGGAGCACGACTTCGTCGCTCGAAGATTACCTTCTCGTTTCGCTCGAGAGAGATAAACAAGTCAAGGGTTAACCAGAAATGCATAAGATCATTTATCGACCCAAATTTCGCTCCTCAGAGATTTGGATAGGTCAATTGGACAGAATTATGGGGAAAAAAGAAAGTTTTGGAAAAATGCGCTTTTCTCAACCAAAAATGCATAAGATCGTGTCGGCCCAAATTTCGCTCCTTAGAGACTTGGATAGGTCAATTGGACAGAATTATGGAGAAAAGAGAAAGCAGGAAACAAACAAACAAACATTGGACATTGAAAAAATTGCTATCACAGTTACTGTAATAGATCCTGTCAATAATGCATGTCTGTCTTTTGCCTTTTTCAGTGTCAGTGTCAGTCCGACAGTGTACATTTAGATGTGTGGATTAACCTAAATCCTGCCAGCCTGCGATTGTATGCTTGCTAACATAGCAAGCAAATTACAAGGAAAGGGGCTTAATTCATTTATGTAGAGATTATAATCTGGGAGGTTTTCAGTATTTTTGTTTTCAAAATACCTATTTAGAGTAACACTAGCACTGGTCAGATATTGTATTGTTTGCTCCCCAGACAATGACTCTTTTAAAGATTCAATCTGTAAAGAAAATTTCTAAATTTTGTCAGAAGGATGCTAGCCATAGGACATGTAAACCAAAGGCGTGTTTCTTACCTTAATCCATTCATACTGAGCATGAAAATCTTCAAATTTGGAAATTAGACCTGATAGCCTAGCAGATGGTGTTCCGGCATCTTGCATGGCAGACTGTGCAAATTGATGTCGGTCGTAGGTCAGGTAATCTCCAACATTCAGCACCTGCACGGGAAGTTTAGTGGGATCGTGTTCATCGGAATGGCCTGGGACATAGTTGTGCACCCCACTGCAATAAGTCACTCATGTCTTCTTCATACTGTTCATTTTTTCTCAAAACACCAAGATGAACCTTGAAAGAAATGAACAGCAAAATGTCATTCAAAACCGGCAATGACTTTTTTTTGTCACATGTTCAGTTAAATGATACTTCACTTTATTATATGGCAAGCTCCGCGAGCGGGCAAGATGAATCAAATCCTGCGCTGTGATTGGCTACCCGAGCGGGCAAGATGGGGCCATCTTGCCCGCTCGGGACTACCCGCCGTATCTCGCAAGAAAAATTTCCCCGAAAGGCATATAATAAATCCTTTATTGACCAAGCTTGTTCGGTCAAGATGGCTGGATATTGGCCTCGTTCTTTTTTTGCGAGTTTATGGACCTCGACTCCGTCTCGGTCCATAAACTCGCAAAAAAAAGAACTTGGCCAATATCCAGCCATCTTGACCTCACACTTGGTCAATAACCCATATGTACACCTAACTGAAGGCAAGCACAGTTCAGGGCTTAAAGGTTTGTTTGAAATGATGCTTTTCATGGAGATTGAAATATTTACTGGTGAAGTGCTGAAGTTATAAATTAAAGAACCATCATTAACTTACTTTGTTTGTCTTCTTCTTGACACCTGCCATATGTTTATGTTGAATTTGTTCAGGGACATGTTCCTTGAACCAACTGAGAGCTGGGACATATTTTGTCCACTGCTGACAGACTAATAGTGTCAGCTGCTCAGCCAAGGTTTCTTGCTCTTGAGCAGTGGGAAGGAAGGTCGTGAAAGGAATGCTGTCAATGGTACCTATGGGTTTGTCGTATGGAAGATGACTGGGAGAGATTCTGTTTTCATAGCACGCATATTGAAACATATGATGGTCTTTGTTTTGGTGCGTTTTCATCAAGTGCCTTGGTTTCACCATGATGTCTACATTTTCTCCGGTAAATGAATAATTTGGGTGCATACCTTCCCTGTGATGTTTACACCTCTCCATTTCCAGTTTGATCTCTTCTTCAGAAACATCTTCTAATGTAGACATGTCTAACAAGATCTCCTTCTCCTTAGCAACTCCTTCCTCTACTTCTCTTTTCCACTGCAGCAATTTTATGTCGAAGTCTTTGTCAAAATCTTCAAGCATTTTGTTAGCTGAGTTGTAGCCTATGCACATGTAGAAGAGACCACGTGCTTTTTGCATTTCCATTTACCATCTGTCTCACAACGTGTTGATAGCAAGAAGGAAGAGTGAGTGTCTTGGGTGGGGAGTTAGGATAACTGATGATGACCCAATCATTAAAAAAATCGGAAAAAAAAATTAACGAAGAAATAGTCAGCACCCCCTTTTACAATTGTAAAATATAGTCCAAGACATTTTATGATAATTTTTCTTTTTGGAGTTTAATAGAGTCCCGCCTACTTTTCTTTAATTGTTGTTACAAGTTGTTTTTTTAGGGGCGGGGGGTTGTTGTGGTTGTTGTTACATGAGCAAGCTAAACGGCCATTTCAGAAAATCAAAACATTTCTCCTCCATCTTTATTATAGAGTTGTCATTTTAGAGATTCAAATATCATCCGAATAATGGTTTAGGAGATTTTGGTTTTATGATGTTTAGAAGTTGACAAACATTTTTACACGCCTTAAAAATTTGAAAATTTAAGGTGGCTCTGAACCCTATAAATAGATTTTTTTAAAAAACTTTGCCAAAAGTTGCGTCTTATCATGCTTATTTAAGTTTGATAACATAAAAAAAATTCGCCGTGCCTTTTCCGAATTATAAGCCCCTAAAGCTGTAATTAAGGGAGTTTTTAGCAGGTTAGTACTGTTGTATGGTAGCCTATTGTGTCACAAAAATGATAACAACGTGTTCACCAATGACTGGGCAGTTTTTTGATTCCATGATTGTGGCATTAAGTGATGAAGAGTGGTAATAATAATCAATGAAAATCTAAGCCCTGGAAACTGTTTTGAGCCACCTTGTAAGTCTGAATCAAATGTAAATATATCATGCTTAAACACATCTCTATGTTACCTGTAAACTTATATATGTATGTATCTGGCCGCCTAATAGGTGGCCGCCATATAGGAAGGGGTTTCATTGACGTTTTCATCAAGAGGGCAACTGGTTTTCCGCACAGACGTGCAAAGCTATTTGATCCGAAATTATTATAAGGAAAACATCCCACTAAGCGGTCAAACCAGCTGGGCAAAATGGTCTTCACAACCGGTCAATTTTACCGTCACCCGGCCCTGAAACGGGTTGAAACCCCTGGTATAGGGATTCGACTGTACTTGCCTTTACAGCCGAGAGCCCGTCAAAAGCGTCGAGAGATGTGGCCGTCTCAGTTGCAGAAGCAAATGTGACCCGCCGTTTTACCGGCTTCTGCGGGTTGCAAGAAGCAGTCACAGTAAATGACTTTCAGGACTTTCGTGGACACTTGTCTGAAGTTGTCGTTTCGTTGCAAATTCTCCCCGTTATTACAGACAAGACAGCTTTCACAGCGTTGAAGCTTTCCTTAACTAACTCACATCTTTATTAAAGTGGAATCCTTCTCGCGCAGGGTCTACAGAGAGTATTAGTTATGCAGCTTTCTATATCTAGACTGCAAAAAATAATTCTCTCGAGGTTTAAACAGGCTTGTGTCAGTTTTCTTCGTCTGTCAACATTGTTGACAAATTCTCCGCACTGGATACAAACAACTTCTTTCGAGTTCGGGAACACAACGACTCTCAAAAACGTTTTTGTCGGTGTCACCTACCCCATTTTCTCCCTTCGAAAGGGTCGCGCGCGGAACTCGTGAAATCTGAGAAATGCTAATCATGTTTTTCGCACCGAAAATTGGGGGCTCTGAATGACTTCCGTGCAAATGAAACAGGTCGACCTCTCGCGACTTCGTCGCTCGCGCTCGTGCATTCGTCGCTCGCGCTCGCGCATTCGTCGCGCAATCTGCCTTTCGCTTCGCGAGAGACTGAGCGAAGGTTTCTGCCTCTCGCTTCGCTCGAGGAATGACTAAGCGACGGTCGACTTGCATTAAGTCTACTGGTAATCGAGCCTAATAACAATAGATCAACAACTCATTATAAATGCACACACTGACACTAAATCTACACATCTACACATATTTACCTCTATATTTTAAAGTCAGTCGCAATTGTTAAAATTTTGTCGACCTGTTTAGTTTTCCGGTGCCTTTGCTATGTACAGATCTGTACAGTGTACTGTAAAGAACAAAAGTTGTTTGCAGTAATCGCGTGCGCTCAAATCCAGAAATGCTGGTTAGCCAAACGTAACACCATTAAAAAAAAACAATTATTTACTATACCTTGGTATAACGAACATTTTGGTTGTGTTTATGGAAATTCGTTATATCGGAGTTTTCGATATAACTGATATAACAAACCAATATCCCTAATCCCTTGGCCCTTCGTTAAATCGAGGTTCCATTGCACCTCCTGCTCTCGTAGTCTAGAAGGGGGCGGATTAGGACGAGTGACTTCTTCACCAGTGTACTGGAATGGGTAGTCTGTCCACAGACGTTTATGTTTTTGCTACGATATTTTTTTCTTCTTGATCTTTCCCCAACCCCACCCCCTTGCGTTTTAGCGGGTGTATTCCACGCGAGGGGGTTAATATTTCGCTAAGCTTGCGATCTCGACGTACTCAAGACAAAATAGAGGATCTGTAGACAGATTAGAAAATGAAAAGTGCTTGTTACACAGCCAGCAGAAAACAAAAAAGAATGCCTCGCAGTTTTCTTTCTTTCAAATTTCCTCCGGGTTATAGAAAAAAAATGGCTGTTGTTTTATTTAGAGCCAGTTTCTGAAACGTTTGCTCAAGGTCTATGTCGGCATAATTTGTATAATTATGCTTTTAAAAAATGGCCTGGTTCGGTTCTCTGCTTTCATTCAGGGGGACGACAGAACAGTGGCACAGATTTTTGTCTCTCTGTCCTGTCAGTCCATGATTTTATTATTTCTTTAAATTTATTGTTTATTGATTGATTGATTGATCTATTTATTGATTTATTTTTTTAACACTTTGCTCAGTTGTTGATTTTCTCATCCCAAATTGTAGTTCCAGTCGTTTTGGAGCAGTTTTCTTCCAAAACTCCACGAAACTCACCTACGTGCGAGAGCCGTCTAGCGGGCTTCGACTTGTTTCTCGTCCAAACTCGTCGACACAGACAGATAAGGACGAGGAAATTTGAACGAGTTTGCCGTCAAAAACTTGCTCGCCAAGACGAGAAATCTGTCTCGGCCATGGGACTTTCTCAGCTTGCCCGAATTATTTTTCACGTCCACTGCCTTCGCAGGATTTTTTTTTCGGGGTCAAGTCCCCTGCACGAATTTTTTTTTTTTGGTTGGGGGACACATCCAAATTAAACAGACACATCCAAGTTAAAAATGGTTGATATATAGTGCTATTGCCTAAAATGGCCCTGCATTGCAATCTTTATTTGATGTGAAATGTCATTATTGTTTAGTGGCTGTCCAGTAACAACAATGAAGCCGAAGGCGCCACTGCGTTAGGGGGGTCTGGGGGCATGTCCCCCCAAAGTTTTGCAAACTTAAAGTGTCTTTGGTGCGTTTTCCACGATTTTCAGCCGATAAATTTAATTTATCGATCGCATTTGAATGGCAATGCGTCGTTTACTTTACCAATTCAACCTAAAATATATTGAAACTACCCATACTAAACCCATGTTAACACCTCATGATTGTCTTTGATTCCAACGTTTGTCCAACCGTGGTCTTGCCTGCAATCTCAGGGGAAGACGTTACAGTTCGGCAGGTGTGTGCACATCTGTGTCCACAATCTTCATTTACACATTTCAGTTGTGAAATCATTCCCATATGTTGAGACTTTTAAATCAAAGTGCCTAAGAAGTAAAAAATAATTGCTGCTGGTTTGAAAGGCTTTTCAAAGTAAAGAAGAATGGCGTTTTTCTTTTTGGAATATCTTTTTTCGTTTTAGAGATATTCACGTTTTTGTGTTATGAGTGATGACGTCATAGGTGGTTCCACTAAAACAGTTCAACACTCAGTCAAGAATATCTCAAGAAATATTAGAGCAGTGTCCTTTAAACTTGACACCAATACAATATATGTATAATACAAAAACGTAAATATCTCTAGGACGAAAAAAGATATTCCGAAAAGGAAAACGCTATTTTTCTTTACTTTGAAAAGCCTTTCAAATCAGCAGCAATTATCTTTCACTTCATAGGCACTTTAAACATGGGTCAAGCAGTATCGCTGTTTACAGCACATGATTCTATCACTTTTAAGCCATGGCTACCAGTATCCATAAATGTATCAGCCTGGAAAGAGAAAATGTCCGTTTTCCTAATTGCAGAGAAAATCAAGTGAATGGGGATTTCACCAGGACCCAGAAAACTGCGGGGTAAAGTGGCTGCCAATAATATGTGCCCTTCAGGCGGGTACAGTTTGTCAGCCCGACAGAAGAATCCACTCTGCTTTACACGATTTTTTTTTCAGTCACCTTCCCTTGCATGAATTTTTTTCTGTATTTTCCCCGCCGCCCCGCCCCCATCCCTTTTCTAATGTTCCGTCCCCAAGGGACGGACCATTAGAAAAGTGAATGAGGCGGGGGGTGGGAAATTTTTTTCGCGTCCACTCCTTCCGCAGGATATTTTTCGGGGTCAAGTCCCTTACACGGTGGTGATATTCTACTGTCGCAATCTTAATCTTGACACTCACCACAATCTGATTGACTGGAACAGGCTTCAAACAATTTCTTTTTTTTATCTTTCACACAGTCGTTTTGCTTTACTGTCAAAACTATACACCGGAGGAAACATAACCAAGTATCAGACACATTTAAACGGCTATTTGCCCAACTAATTGCATTTTTTTTTTGTTTGATGTTTAGGCATGCAGTGAATCAAGGTTCTAGCTAGAATTCTGTGAGTGGCCGTCCAGTGACAAATATGGGGCCAAAGGGCCTATTCCGCTTGGGGGTCTAGGGGTTTGCCCCCCAGAAAATTTTGCAATTGAAGCGTTTTTGGTGCGTTTTTCACGATTTTCAGTCGATAAATTTAATGTATCGATTGGACCTGAATGATAATGCGTCTTCAAAAACCTAAAACAGATTGAAACAACCCATAATAGACGCATCAGTTGTATTAACACCTGCATGATTGTCTTTGTTTACGATGTTTGTTCAACGTTGATCTTAGCGACCATCTTGGGGGAAGTATAGGAGATATACAATCGTACAATGATACACTAAGGCGGCTTATATTAAGGGCCCATTAACCGATTCATGCGCGCGCTCGCACGCGTTGCTTAGGAGGTGAAATTTCACTTCCGGTCATTTACGTCAGCCTGAGCGCGCAAAGTGAAAACAACTCAAAAACTTGCAAATTCGCATCCATTTTAGATGCTTTTCTTTGTGTTTCGCGAAATGCAAAGTATAAAAAGTACAGGCAAAGACAAAATAAGAGAAAGACAGAAAAACAAGACCAATAGAAAAAGAAAAACTAACTCCGTGTGGCTTTGTTTGATCTTACCGAAGTGCACTGGTAGTGTAAATTGCGCACGCGGTGATAGGATAACTTCCAATATATATCGGGCGCACTTCCGGTTTTTTTAAATGATAAAGGAAACGCGGTTTTTGATTAAATCCAGCCTTTTTAGACGAATTTCGATTAAAGTCAACGTTGGCAACATAGCTATGCGTTCCTTTTTCGAAATCACGCTTTTTTCAGAAAATTACGAATTTTTCAATATTTTGAAATGCTCTCAAAATCTGACCTTTTAGAAATGAAACAAAATCGATGCATAGCGTAATGAGGATTGAAATTAAAATATTAAATCAATGAAAGAAATCCCAAGAAAGTAATTTACCTCGGAACCTTTGCATTTTTTCTGTATTAGTCACATGACCATGGGCGTGGCCTGATAACGTCATCACTAGTGTTATTGATCATGAAAAAGTTGAAACACATGAAATAACTCTGAACTAACTAAAAATGATGAGGTTATGTGAGACGAAATTTTCCTTAGCAACGGCTCGAAAATATCGGTTAATGGGCCCTTAAGGAATATTGTATTCTGTTCTAAGCTGTCCTCAAATTCATGGGATTGACTTGTTCAGTGTAATGTAATTTGGAATTTGTATTAAAGATTAAAGATTAAAGTAATACCGTTCGCCATGCCAGTGTGCACATCTGTATATTTATACATGTCAGTCGTCAAATCACTCCTATATGTCGTTGCTATCAAAACAGAGTATGTGCTTGCTTAATTGCAAACAAATCACACAGGATGGCTGTTTATAGCACATAGTTTTTTTTTTTTTTTTTTTTTTTTTTTTTTTCATTTTGAAGCCATGGCTATCCGTAAGGGTTTTTCTGCAAGGATCACGGTTTGGCTAGCAGTGTCTATGATGAGGTTGCTGCGCACAAAATGTAATAACCTTGAAGGGAAAAATTTCCGTTTTCCTTATTGTAGAGAAAAACAGGTGAATGGGGATTACACCAGGTCAAAGAAATTAAAACTGCAGTAAAAGTGGCTGCCAAGGTACCCTTCAGACGAGTACAGTTTGTAAGCCCGACAGTGCAATTCACTATGCAGGAATTTTTTTCTTCACTTCTCCGTTGCTCGATTTTTTTTTTCGGTCATCCTCCCTTGCATGAATTTTGTTTTGGTTTTTTCCCCACCCCCCCCCCCCCATCACTTTTCTAATGGTCCGTCCCTAATTCATTCCGTCACGCCAACAGGATTTATACCCCAGAGCCGACCCCGTCACTTCTTCACCAAGGTAAGACTGTTTTAAGAATTTGAAAAACAAACAGACGCCCTCATTACAAATTTGGCACGAAATTAAGCAGCAAAATGTTTTGCACTTTTTAATACCCTAAACTGTTTCCTTGGCTCGCAAACGAAGAAAAATTAAAATAGAGGAATGATCATTTTGAAAAACGTCATCAGAAACATTTTTTAAATTTTATTTCCAGAAACAAAATTAAAAACAAAACAACAATCCGAAAACATTGTTCTCTCGCCGGTTTACTACGGCATTACAGTTGGCTGGCAGTTTAGGATAGTTAACTTATTAAGGGGATTTAATACCGGAGGATTATTCGCAGTTAAAGGTGTATTTTACATTAACTGTCCAATTTCCCGCGCGCTGATTGGCTCATTTTCATCATCAATAAGAGTACAGACGGATAAAATTTTAATTTATACAAGCTTTCAAGTTCAACTTTCAGCTGTCAAACTGTCCATTTTCTAACCAATGAGAATTTTTTTTAAGTAGCTAATCAAAAAGCGAGAAAAGCTATTGACAATGTTCGCGTCATTTTGAATGAAATTCACTTATCTCTGCTTACGGCAAGTTTACTGCGGAACCACCCGCCTGCGGCTCGTGGTTCCACAGCCACTTTGACAATGTTATTACGCAATTTATCATCAATAAGAGGACAGACGCACAAATAAACTGACGCAAATTTGTTAACCAGAGAACACCAGAGAAAATTTCTGGTTCTTAGTAAACCAATCAAAATAGCGCGCGCGTTGACGAATTAAATTGACATCACGTTCTTTTAAATTGCTATATTTGCTCTACACTTACATACGGAGTAGTAGTTTCGACTCGGTTTTGAAATTGCGGTATTTGGCGATTTTTTGCGATATTGCGGCGTTCAGAACTCCCCAATGTCCTGTCTAACTAGAGCATACCACACGGTAACAACTTTCAAGAAATTTAATAAGTATAAAATATATAAACATTATACAGTATATTTAAGTATATAAGGCCATCCCCCCTCTTTTTTTTTCGTTTATTGTCGAATGTCTTTCTGATTTTGGGTCGGTCGGAAAAGGAAAAAAAACAAAAATAAAATTGGAAAAGGAGTCTGGAGCTAGGAGGCCTGGTACCTCAGCATAATATACGTGGAGCCTGGAAACAACAAGGTGTGCTTACAAAGTCAACATCGCGGCAATGAAGGAAGGAAAAAGTCGACGTCGTTGTTAAAATCAAACGAGAACAGGGAAAAATTAAAAATCTGTAAGGTACAAAATTGCTTATGTTTCAGATTAAAGTGACAATTGTTTGAAATAATGTGTCATTGCCTTCATTGCCTTCTGCGTAACTTTTTTTTTTTTTTTTTTTTTGAAAAAGCGAAAATCTGGGTCGGTCGGACGACGCTAAACAGAGAAAAAAAAGGGGATGGCCTAAACAAAGGAAACATGACCGTGACGGTGTTAGAATGTCCGATCTTAATTAGCGTAGATTTTTAGGATTTTGTTTCTCCGTTTTCTCCTTAGTTTTAGTTCCGATTGCGAAGATATATCAAACACGAAAGACCGTGTTTGACCACATTTCCAAAGACTCCAAACACCTCGAAGTTCGTCAAAAATACTCCACCGCCTGTCGCATTTTCAACTCTCTTCTCGGTGTTTGGAAATCATGTGGTCAAACACGGTCTTTCACGGTCTTTCAAACACGGTGTTTGACATCTTACATCAAAACTCTCTGGGCTTAGTTAGACCTAGAGCGTCTAAAGTTTCTGCCAGACAGGACTCCACAAACCACCTCTAGGCAAATAAACTTTTACCTTTTATCGCGTACATGTGTTTTTTTAGAAACTAGTCCTTGAATCTATATAATTCTGAATAGACTATTGTAGGTGTCATCTAATAGGAGAGAGCTTTCCTTCAGCAATTTTCTGTTGGTAAGTTAGTAAAATTTATCTATCTATTTAGTAGTTAATAGTAAAATGTAATCCATGTGTTGTGTGAATCAATGCACCGTAAAAGAGACTGGTAGATCTGATTGTTTATTGACAAAAAAAACTGGACTAAAAGCTATTCACAGATTGAAACTCATTCCTTGATCAATAATATTGCAAAAAGTTTTGTAGTGGTCATTAATTTTCAACATTAATCAAAAGCAACAGACTGTCATGTTTCATGAAAATCGCCATTTTCTGGCTGGTATAGTGTGAAAACAGCAGTTTATGAGTTAATATCCCTGGTCCACATCCACACAAAACTTGAGTTTTTCACCTGCCTCATACAAGGCAAGGTTCTCAGCAAACAATTCTGCTACCTTAAAAATAAATACGGTAAAATCAAGTTAATCTATGAACTACACAAATATCACAACAAGGACATCCATGAATATATTCTGTGACTAGAAAGAGATAGGTCACCCCTCCTGGGTGGACTCATCACCAAATTCTAAAAGTTTCAATTTAACGAATATGACTGTTCACTTACACACAATTGAATCTAGCTTTCTCAAGCTGGTTATCTGGAGCCCCTATCATCTCTACATCAAATCTTTACCCCATGGATATACTTCTCAGTCATCTGCTATCTCCAACCCAAACACTCTCGCACTTTTTTGCTCCTCTTGAGAGATCAAGATGGCAGGGCTGGATTGTATGTAACCAGAATTAAGTGCACTTCTCCAGGAAAGTGAAGCAAAGCTGGAAATGAAAAATTTTAACCAACCTTCAATTTTTCTGTGGAGGTAGGTTACCTTGGGGTATAAACAAAAACAACCATATTTGGATCGGCAGATGTATCGTTGCCATGGTAACCGCACTAGATGACGTCGGCCTCAGGACCATGTTTTGAGCATAAGTTCCACTCTCAAAAAGTTAAATTAAACGGGTCTGGTTCTCGGTTGCATGTGCACCAATTCAAATGAAATTCATACAGATGGTAGAGCCACTCTCCCAGTTTATAAATTTCCCCGTTAAAGTATTTTGGGTTTTATAAACAAGAAGAAAATGCTCGTCTCACGATGTTCCCTGTCAGCCATTTTGACAAGCAGGAAAAACAAGCACAACCATATTCGTAATTTCACCGAAAGTACTCTTTCCACATAATCCAAATTAGTAGCAGAGATTACACAGATATGACGTTTCTAAATATTATAAAATCAATTTGGGGAAAACTATACTCTGGCCATGGGTGCTGAAGACACCTGGGGCAAATTGCAAAAAATTGCAAAATTGGCAATTTTGAGGGCTCTAGTATTTGGCTCAAACGGGCTTTGGAGAGAGAAAATCAGTTTCAAAACTATCTTTTATTATCTTGTCTGTTACCTACATTTAGTTAATAAGGTTTTGGCCAACGAATTTGATGAAATATAAATTGATACAAAACCTACCTTGAAGGTTTGGGAATTTCTTCAGGATGCTTTCGTCGCGTGGTTCTCTCCAATGTCTCCCCTTTGCTCGCTCCAATTTCTTGACCAAATCTAGCGCTGACTCTAATCTAACGGTTACTCCCATCGAATATCCAGTTTACCGTGTTTCAGACCAGAGATGATGATACAAGAAGCCCGCATACACTTGACAAAGAATAGTTGAAAGGTCAAAACATGGTCCTAATACTTGCGATTTCTGTCGTCGAGCACCTAAATTCATCAATATTATCCAACCAGGAAGTAAAGTAAATGTGTCGAGATCAATGTACAAAGCAAATGCATGCCTTTGAACAATCCAAAGTAACGTCTTTGGCTAAAATCGAGTCAGATATTGCGTTTGTCGACAAGCCAAGAATGGTGAATAACTGAACGCGTAGGCCGTGTAATGTAAAGACACAGTCAAGATAGCTGACAAGGGAAATGTGTTTATTCCTCGTGCTTCGTCACGTGATATATCAACACATAATGACTAGCTAGGAAGGGAAAGTCTAACTCAATACATACAATTTATGTCACATCCTTCCCTTCAGAAACATAAACTTGGAGAATAAAATAAAAATAAGATAAAATAAAATAATATTTCGGCTTAAAATAAATGTCACTGTTCCTGGTTTAAAGCAAAATAACTCAACAACTGAAAACAGTCTTTGCAATCTCAGATTGGTCTATAGGTCAAGCCGGTCAGGTTTCACTACTCGTCTGCCGCTTCGGGTGACAATTGGACCTGCACTGTTCTCCTTTGCTGGTTCTGTGTGTTGCTCTTGGGACGGCATATCCTGTAACACAGTGGAAGCCGTAGGTCGGTCAGGTTCATCCCTTGGCGGCTCCTTGTCCTGGATTACAGTTTGGTCTGCTCCAGAAGACAGTTCTGCATTCAAACTACCATGTCCTGGAGCTGGGCAAACTCTTAGATGTTGCCGGTTGCGACGATACTTTCTGCCCTCTTCAGCTTGCACTACATAGGATCTTGGTGTATGGTGATGTTTGACCACAGTGGCTGGCTTCCATTCTTTGGAGTCCGTCCAGGGCTGCAATCGAACTTTGGTCCCAGGCTGAAGTTCCTTCATGTCCTTGCTTGCATGGCGGTCAGGGTATTTCTTCTGGGTTTCTTTGGTCTTCTCCAGATACCTGGTTGTTGCTTGCAGGCTGAAGCAGACATTCCATCACGGGCAACTTATTTCTCAGTCCACGACCCATGAGTAATGGTGCTGGAGACAGTTCAATGTCTGGTAATGGCGTTGTTCGATAATCCAGCAAGGCCAAGTGCTTGTCATCATTCTTTCGCCACAACTTCTTGACAGTTTGGATAGCTCTCTCCACTTCTCCATTAGCCTTGGGGTAATGTGGTGATGTGGTGGTATGCTTAAAGCCATAATCTTTGGCAAATTCCTGGAACTCGCTACTGCTGAACTGGGGACCATTATCTGAAACCACTTCTGCTGGGATTCCATGGACCCCAAACTGCTTTTTCAACTCCTCTACCACAGCTCCACTTCTTAAAGATTCCATCTTTGTAACTTCGAGGAATTAGCTGCGATAGCACACAGAGAGTAAATAATGTTCTCCGTGAAATTCAAGGAAGTGATGGTGGCACAGAGGGCTTCAGTGGTTTAGAGGGCTGTTTCTTGCCGTAGTCAGCACACACACTACAATTGGTGACCATTTGCTCAATTTCCACTGACATTCCAGGCCAAAATAGTACCTCTTTGGCTCTCTGTCTACATTTAGCTATTCCAAGATGACTCTTGTGGATCTGACGGAGCATTTCAGGCCTTAGCAACTTTGGGACAATAAGGCGTGTTCCTTTGAAAAGGAGTCCGTCTGCTGTAGTAACCTCATCCTGGAATGTCCAGTAGGGTCTTGCCTCGACGGGAACTTGGGGTTTTGTGTCTGGCCATCCAGTTTTCACCATGGTAAGAACTGCTTGTAGCTCCGGGTCTTTCTTGATTTCCTTCTGGAATTCTTCATATCGTTCATCTGAGACTGACAGGACCACATTTATTTCTTGGAATTCTTCAAAGGCACCACTGTCATCATTCTGCACAGACGCTCGACTCAAGGTGTCTGCCAAGTCTTGCTTACAACCAGGAATGTAGTCATCATACCCACACACATTGAGGTTTTTTTTCTGAAGTCTCAGTGGTACTTGTGAGAGAGGTTTGGTACTGACTTGCGACAGGCAAAGACAGCTGCTAACATTTCAGACTCAATGGGTGCATACCTCGTCTCTGTATCAGTGAGTGCTCGAGAGGCGTAACACACGGGTTTGTTGTCTTGTAACAACACTGCTCCAAGCCCCTTTCCACTTGCATCGCACTGGATTGTCACTGGCTTGGTGACATCATAATATTGTAGCACTGGAGCTTGTGATACAGGTTGCTTGATCTTCTTGAAGCTCTCTTTCTGTGGATGGTCCCACTGGAATAATACATCTGACTTCTCTAACTCTCGTAAGGGAGCATCCACTGTGGATAATTGGGCAGATAACGACTCAGAAACTGTATAAAGCCAAGAAGTCGTTTCACATCTTCTTTGTTTTTCGGTTCAGGTATTTCATGGATTGCTTTGATCTTCTGGGGATCAATCTTCAGGCCCTCGGCAGTAAGGAGGTGTCCTACCTAAAGTACTTCTTTCTGACGAATCTTCCATTTCTCCTTGTTGAGCTCTAAGCCCTTTGCGGACGCTCTTTCCAGAAATTTGTGCAATCGCTCATCGTGTGTTGATTCATCTCCAGCGATGATTACATCGTCCATTATAACTTCCACACCACCCAGGTCTTCAACCATTTGATCCATGGTTCTTTGGAAGATCTCTGGGGCACACTTTACGCCAAAGGAAGTCTTGTGAACCTGTATCGACCAATTGGAGTGTTAAAGGTACAGAGAAGTGAAGACTCTTCATCTAACTTCAGCTACCAAAAGCCACTCTTAGCATCTAGAATGCTGAAGGTATTGGCACCCTGTAGACGGCTGGCCACTTCATCAACTGTCTTCAAGGGGTAGTGGGACCTCTTCATGGCAGCATTTAGATCTCTAGGATCGATGCATAGTCTCACTGCACCATTCGGCTTCTGAACTACTTCAAGCGAGTTGACCCATTCTGTTGGTTCTTCTTGCCGCACAAAAACTCCCAGTTTTTCCATCCTTTCTAGTTCTTCAATGACTTTCTCTCTCTGTGGTACTGGTACCTTCCTTGGAGTATGAACAACAGGGATAGCACTATCAGTTAGTTCTATATGGTAGGTGCCAGGCAAACATCCTAGTCTTTTAAACAGTTCAGGATAGTCGTCCAACTCTACTCTGCTCTTCGGTGGGTTTTTGCTTGTCAGCTGATGAACTCTCTTGAGTAGGCCAAGTTTGACACAGGTGTTTCCACTAAGCACTGACTCCACTTCAGGTTCTACCACAAAGAACTTGACATCTTCGACTTTATCTTTGTATCTTGTGCTCAAAACTACTTCTCCACGAGGCTTTAGCTTGTGCTTGGAAAAGGAAACCAACAAAGTGTGTGTCTTTTTCAGGAGTGGCAAGGGATGACGCTGGTGGTTGCTGTAGGTCTTCAGCGACATAACATTAGCTTTCGCGCCACTATCCAACTGGAAACGAACTTGGGTATCCTCCGCCTCAACCACTTCGTAAAATTGCTCATCCTCTGCAGTACAGCTTGATTCGATTGAGTAAACAAATAGAGACATATCCTCTTCATCTTCTTCTTGGTCCGACTTCTCCTCGGTTTCTTGTTCTGAATCTTCTACTTCTTGTAGGTTGTGGACTTCCTTGGCCATACAGAAGTTAGCATAATGATTCATCTTCTTGCAGTATTCCTGCAGTAGTTTCGATTCGTAATCCTTCGAATCGGCATTCTTTTCTGTGGGTGGCTTCCTTTTGAACTTGTTTTTGTTTGAACGCGGACGATTCCAGGGCGGGCGTTTTTCCTGATTCAGTGTTTTCACGGTTGGGTCTTCGTCGCTGGCGAGTTTTTTCAGACTGCTGAGATTCGTTTCGTAGTTTCGACCGATCTCGATGGCCTTTTCGCATGTCAACTCGTCAGCCAGGTCGAGACACTTCTCGCGCACTTTAGGGTGTTTACAACGGAAAACAATCGCGTCTCGAACCATGCGCTCTTCCTCTTGGTAGCGACAATCCTTAACTAGGATCTTCAGATCTGTGACAAACGATTCGAAACTCTCGCTGTCTCCCTGACGTCTTTCGCTGAATTTCAACGCAGCCATGATGTGGTTTTTTCGTGGCGCGCAGTATTCTTCGAATTTTTTCACTACCACGGTCAATTTCGCAGCATCCTCTGGTTTTGCGAATGTAAATCCTTCGAATACGTCCAATCCTTTATCGCCTACCCACAGCTTTAAGTAGCTGACTTTGACGCTATCGTCTTTATCGTGCAATGGACCTTTGAAGATGCACATGACTTGTCTGCTGAAGCGACGCCATTCTTGGAGTAAGTCTTGTACGGTCCATGATATCTGCGGACTCTTGTATTTCGCCATTGTCGTTGTATTTCACGTCTATCCTGCAGTAAATACAATCGATGGGTATTCCATGTACAGTTGTCAGTCAGGCGTTAGCTCGATAGCTTATTTGGGCATGGATATCGCTGCTCTTTCTGACACCATGTAATGTAAAGACACAGTCAAGATGGCTGACAAGGGAAATGTGTTTATTCCTCGTGCTTCGTCACGTGATATATCAACACATAATGACTAGCTAGGGAGGGGAGAGTCTAACTCAATACATGCAATTTATGTCACAGACCGGAAGTTCGAGAAGTACGACTGCTGACCGGATGTAAGACAATGTAATGGGATGTAACACCGGATGCAAGTTTAATGATATCCTCTTGTAATGGGGTTTTTTTTAACAATGGCAATGGTGAAGAAAGCCAAAACAACAGAAAAAACAAAAACAAAACAAGACTTAAAAAAAAAAAAAACGAAAACCGAAGAACCTAATAAAAGCATCAAAGAAAAATTAAACGTTGAGCAATCTCATACCCTGGGAAACTAGGAACAAGGTTGAAATGTTTAGGTGCAAAGTCTAACTCGGATTCATACGCACCAGGGCCCCACGTTGAATTTTATTTTTGTTGAATGGGTACTAGCCTGCGAACGCAGACGTATTTCCGGCTGTCACTTGATTCCGCCGAAAAATAACGTCTGCGAACCCGAGCCAGGAAACGATTTCTGTGACGTAATGACTTTTGTTTCTCCTTGGCCAATCAGATTCCATGATAGAATGAAACTTGAGTGCTCCTCGCAGCGAATACCTCGCGCAGTAGTTCCGGGGTTATTTGAGCTAAACTGTGATTGGCTTAGAATTCCTACGTCACAGAAATCGTTTTCTGGCTCGGGTTCGCAGACGTTATTTTTCGGCGGAACCAAGTGACAGCCGGAAATACGTCTGCGTTCGCAGGCTAAATGGGTACAAGTGCAATCTGCATTTTTGGCACGCACAGCATGAATTTCCCTTTTTTTGCATACCTGTATAGAGAGACAGAATTCGAACGTCCAAGAGTTCTTAGAAAAACTAACTTCCTTGTTCTCATTCAAGCCTGCACATCATTTGTTGTTAACGAAAACCTGAACATATTTTAACACCTGTCAGTACTCCTGGATTTACTGTAGCTAAACCAAGAGATGAAAAATGGTATCCTCTCTTATACAAACTTGATCCAGTGCTGTAAAGCCAATGGAGGAAGTCAGGTTGCGGAAAACCATCAGTGAAGCGCTTTTCTTTTGTCCTTTTTATTCACCACTGTATTAAAACAGTCATAAAAGCGGATCAAAAGTCGTCCTTTTATCCCTCTATCAATGATATATTGAACCAAAAATATCTAAAGAAGAGACAATGCCATTGCGATAATGTCGCTTTATCTGAAGCTACAAACACAAACAAACAAAAGCGCGTATATCGTATTTTAAAAGTACAGCCGGTCAGCATTTTTACTCCTCGCATTTCTGGTCTACATACGTTTGGTCGTAAACAACGATTTCTAGCGTTTTCTTCGCTTCTCAACCATGCACCACGGAATGTACGGCTCAATTTAGCTAAAGACTTAATTCAGAATCGTTGCAGACAGGCATTTGCTTAGCTGTGATCTTGATGCATCTATTTAACTTCCTGGATGGATTGTATTGATGAATTATTATATGGCTGTGTCTCACAAAGACTGGGAACTACCGAATTCACGAATTTGATTGGCTGAAATCGATATTGACCGCGGTCTAGATTTTCCCATCTAGACCGGCATCTAGCTAGACCGGTTTCATTTTGCGTTGAAAAAGTAGCAAACTAAAATACAAAAATGTACACCATTTCTTTTATTTTCTTCTCATGGAAGTGCCAAAAAGCTTGATGACAAAAAAAAAGTAAAGAGGACGAGCAAATTTCGGCAGGTTTAAGTTAAGCTCATCGCCGTTCGCAAGCAAACTGTCAACAAACCAGTTACATTAAACGAATTAAAGCTTTCTCCTTTGCCATATAATAAACATCTTATTAACCGAGCTAAGTCGGTCTGTATGGGAGAATCTTGACCTCGACCGTGTGTACAGACCTCGGTCAAGATTCTTCCATACAGACCTGCAGCTCGGTTAATAAGAGCTAATTATTTCGATAGTCGACACACGACTGTGTTTGACCTGTTCGACTGTTCTATATTCGGGTTAATGCATCATCATCTCTGGTCTAAAAGTACATGTTCGGTGAGGCTAGCCAGTTAGATTTGACCTTTCCGCTAGAGTCTGTGCAAGATTCGGTCAAGAAAATGGAGCGAGAGAAGTGAGGAGAGACCCAATAACTATACGACAAAAGCATCCTGAAGAAATTCCCAAGAGTTGCAAGGTAGGCTTTGTTCAGTTTATATTTCATCAAATTCGTTGGCCAAAACCTAATCAATCAAATGTAGATAACAGATAAGATGATAGAAAATACTTCTGAAGCTGATATTCTCTATTTAAAGCCTGACTGAGCCAAATACTACAGCCCTCAAAATTTCCAGTTTTTCAATTTTTTGTAACTTGCCTCGGATGCCCTCAACACCCATGGCCAGAATATAATTTTCCCCAAATTGATTTTATGATATTTAGAAACTTCAATATCTATGTAAGCTCTGCTGCTAATTTGGTTTTTTGGGAAAGAGTACTTTCGGAGAAATTACGAATATGGTTGTGCTTGTTCTTCCTGCTTGTCAAAATGGCTGACAGGCAACATAGTAGGACGAGCATTGTCATCTTTATTATAAAACCCAAAATTTTTTAAGGAAAACGACCAATTTTTTAAGTTTAAAAGACATCTTTCGACAGAACTTCTGTCATCTTCAGTTGAATGAATGATTACAAAGCAAGTTGAATAATAAGTAGGCAAAAATGCTAATTAAGACAAATAGTAACAACAGAACGTGAAAAGTTGTAAATTAAAAGGATAATTTTAGATTTACATGGTGTAATTGCTGATTGAGGCAAGGTAGTTCTTTTTGAATATGGATAGCCTCCTTTATCTTGAGTTGAAAGCTGGTAGTGGCGTGATCTAAAATATGAAAGCAGTCTATTGAACACAATGAGCGACAACGTTCAGAATTCTGAAGATGTTTGAAGATGTGAGAGGCCCTATCAACGGCTAAGTGCTCACGTACGCGTGTGGAAAAATGTCGGGAGGTTTCGCCGACATAACAGGCATTACAGCCCGCACATGTAAACTTATAAACCACACGTGAACGAAGCCCGCCAGGGATAGGGTCTTTCACACCAAAAAGGTTACCTATCTTAAAGGAAGAAAAAACTAATTTGATGTCTAAATCATTACAATAGCGCTTGATTAAGTGTCGAATCTTCTTCTGAGTGATGACAGAAAAATGGCCTATGTACGGCAGCTTAAAGTAAAACGTGGGCGAGGTGGTAAGGGGGTAGCCCCGGGGACAATGATTGCTATGGGTCCCAGTGATGTAACGGTTAACCACTTTTTCAATTAAATGGGCAGGGAAAAGGTTCTTTTTGAGAATTTCAGTAAGCTTGGTTATATCCTCGTGTAACCCCAACCAAGTGTTGTTGATCTTGTAGGCCCTGTCAACAAGAGTCCTAATGAGACCTACTTTGTATGAGTACGAGGTGAAGCTAAAATAATTAGTTAATAACCCAGTAAAGGTTTTCTTACGGTAAACCCTAGTTAGGAAGGAATTAGTGTCACTATTATCAATAAGAACATCTAGAAAGGGTAATTTGCGATTAAGTTCTTTTTCCATAGTAAACCTTATGTTGGGGTGCCTAGAGTTAATGTAGTCAAAAAATATAACAGCATCGTGCTCCGAGTGAAATAAACAAAAAGTGTCGTCAACATACCTACGATAAAATAAAATTTTAGAGCATTGAAAATTTTCCAACCATAGTTTTTCATGATGCCCCATAAAAAGATTGGCTAATACAGGAGCAAGGGGAGACCCCATGGCCACACCATCAATTTGGTCATAAAAAGAACCGTTAAATAAGAAATGGGTCTGGGCGGTGGCTACAGTGAAAAGGCTTCTAAGTTCAGGTTTACTTAACTTAAAACCCAAAATACTTTAACGGCGAATTTTATAAACTGGGAGAGTGGCTCTACCATCTGTATGAATTTCATTTGAATTGGTTCACATGCACCCGAGAACCAGACTCGTTTATTTTTACTTCTTGAGAGCAAATTTTTTGGTCAAAACGTAGACCTCAGACCGACGTGATCAAGTGCGGTTACCATGGCAACGACACACCTGCCGATCCAAATACGGCTGTTTTTGTTCATCCCCCCAGATAACCTACCTCCACACAAAAAATGAAGGGGGGTTAAAAATTTTCATTTCCAACTTTGCTTCACTTTCCTGGAGAATTGCTCTTAAATATATTATGTCATTATATTGTGTCTGAAGTTAGGACTTACCTCTTCAGGAAAGGAGACTGCAGCTGTGTGAGGTGTGATAACTACTTGAGGCATCTTCCACAAAGCACTCTCCTTTGGAAGTGGCTCGACTTCAAACACATCCAGTATAGCTCCAGATATCCAGCCTTCATTTAATGCATGAATAAGACTTTTTTCATCTATGACATCTCCACGACCAATGTTAATGAAAACAGGACGCTTGTCTTTACCACTCTCAAGCACATTTCCGGATAAGAGATATTTAGTGGCAGTTGTACTTGGTAATATATTACAAACATAATCACAAGACTGAAGAACTTCAGGGAGCCTCGACAAAGTTGCGTAGTGGTCCACAAACTCTTGCCTGTCAGATTTGTCTCTGCGTCCCACACCCCAGACCGTCATATTCAGAGCTTTGCATGTCTTAGCCAAATTTTGTCCAATATCTCCAAGTCCAAGAATTCCAATTGTCAGTTTAGGCATCACACAATATTTAGCATTAAGTGCCCACTCTTTGTCCCTTAAATGAAGTAAGGTAAGCAAAAACAGTCCTGTGAGTGAGATATGAATTTCCTCCAAGATGAACGCAATACTCCAAGAGGATCAGATGTCACATAAGGACAATCATCCCTTTGGCTACAATATTACTTCCTATTAATTCTGATAAAGTTTTTTGTTCCTTTACTTATCAAGACTATCCTAAATTGTTAAAATAGAAGTCAGGTATCCATGACCGACACCTGCTAACTTAGCCAATCAGAGAATAACAGCCTCAAATCCCTCAACAATGCAAAACCTGCATCCCCACAAATCTACTTGTAGATAAATAAACAAACAAATACTAAAATAAATGAAATTAATGAAAATTAACTAAATAAATCTCTCAGCTGTCAGTGTGGGATAACCATCATGTAAGTGGCATGCAACAAAAACTATTTAGTAGGTCATATTATTCACTTCACTTGAGTGTGCCCATATCAATTCAATTTTGTGCACTAACTACCCAAAATAAGCATGCTGCACTTAAGGACGACGCCTACTAAATACAAAGGTTTTTGCGCCAGGTTAGGACCTTGCGGAAAAAGTAGATTTTTGCAAGGGCTATCGGAATCCACAAAGAAAAAAGAGGGTAACCACATATTTTTTCGAGATAATTAGCCTTGAATCTTAACAAAAATGCTGACATCAGCATTTTTCTGAAAATAGAAGGAGAGGGTATTTCTTCACAGCTTTCTATAGAATTCGCCTTTACATACAGAAAAGCAAACACATTTATAAAGATCTGAAAACTACATGGTAAATGGTAACATAAAAACCATTTTTGGTATGTTTTTAATTACAAAATCGTTGCAACAGCACTTTTAGCGTCTCTGACAGCCTTCCTCTGTTTCAGCTAAAATACAGTCTAAATATCTTTTGTTCACAACCAGAAACTAATCACCTGCTGAATAGGCTTGCCACTTCCATTTCATAACATAAAATATAGGAGTAACCATGCGTTTTTTAAAGTTATTGATCCTTTTTTAAACTTTTTACGGTGCCTGTTACATTTTTTCCTGTCACTTCCCCAGTAAGTAAAACATTTGCATATCTGACACTTGTTATGTGCGCATACTATGCCATCTGCAGGTACATGTTTACAGTTGGATTTCAGTATAATTTTCGACAGATAACAGCTAGTTTTTCAGCTGGAAGATGTTAACAATTAGTGGTTAGCGATATGCTGCTGTTCTGGTCTTCCTGGTTTAAGTACAGGTTCATTAAACTTGATTTGGTCACAGTAGGAAAATTTTGCTTTCAATTTAGTCATGTACTTGGTAGCGTAGTTGGTTGCATCATGTCAACCCAGCGTGTACGTGGCACTTAAACCATGCCTTGCGTGATGCGCCAAATGTGTGCACACTAACAAAAGCAGGCACCGTCCTTAAAAGACGGGGAAATCATCCCTAATGAATAACACAAGGCAGTGTTAATAAAAGGTTCAGTTACTTAAATAATACAAAAGCACACAAAAACCCTGTGGGGGGGGGGGGGTTCCCATTTGAAAAGGTTGGGGATGCTCGTCATCTTGCTTAGGGGTTCCGGTCCCACTTAGGTTGTTGATGATCAAATGCCACAATTTTATGCTGTCAAAGTATTTTGTAGGGTGCACTGTAAGAAATAATAATCAAAGAAATGCTCTTATTTCCATTTTTTGGCTCGATTTCTATTGGTCTCTCAAGTCCGGTCTACTAGTGCAGGCTCCTTTCTTCAGTGAACAGCGGCTGCTAATTGAGCCTAGTCCATTTTAAGTGGCATTTTTTAGGGGTCAAATAAACCTCAAGTCACACCCAGATTGGTCTCCGTTAGGGGTTTAATCCAAATTTTCCGATGAACATCCCTGACCTTTTCATGTGGAAGTCCCTCCCCCCTGGGACAAAAACCTGCAATGTACAATACACACAGACACATACAAACTGGGAAATGCTGTATAATTGCTTTTCCTTCACTGACTGATCTACAATATTTAAAATTACAAATAATCTTTGAATTAATCGGAATTAATGGCATATAAAACTCTGTATATATACCATTTGCATTCCTGTTGATCACGCCACAGCTTTCGGAACTCCCTCTCCCATGACACAATGTGACCAATGACATACTGTACCATGGCAGGACCAAAGACTCCACCAAACCTCGTTAGTGTCAAAGAACCCTTTTGTTGAGGTGTGACATATTTAATAGCTTCTTCCACTCCTGCCCAGGTCAACTGCATCCATTCAAGCTCAAGTAGACTTGGCAGGTATCTTGGTGCTGTGTTAGGATCTGATAATATCACTTTGGCCTCTTGTAGCTTCTCAACCTCTAGGTGCATTCATAATTAAAAACATTTAAACCATCTACTTTTACAACTACGAAACAAGATCATTATAACATTAAAAGTAGACATGGCTCTCAAAAGAGATGTGCAATGGATGGCAAATTTTTTGATACCCACAATATAAAGCCCTAATTTTTTCCATCTTTTGAGCTCTTAGTAGTCACAGGGTAGTGATGACCTAATCAGGGTGCATGGCTTTTAAACTCAATCACATATTTGATGGTACAGTCCACATATAGGATCTTTTTATTTGGTTTTCAATTCCAAGCAGTCAGTGTAAAATGCAGACTGCAGACTGCAGACTGGAGGCAAATTGCAGACTGAGGGTAAAATGCAGACTGCAGGCCACGGGTAAAATATATACCACAGACTACAGACTTTTTAAGTAAATATTGTTATTAGCGGAGCTCCGGCAGCCCAAAGGGCCACCAAGCGGAGCCCCATACTCATAGGAAGAAATGGAAACCCATGAGTTGATTTTCTCATGGTTATCATGGCTAGCAGTATTGCTTGTGGGCGCATACGCACGACGGTGGCAACAGCCACGGCAACGAAGTCGTACAACATGGCGGCCATACTCCAAATAATAGGTTGACAGAAACATGCAACCTTGGTTTACCATTTACTTCTTTAATATTGGTTATCCATGTTATGAATTCAATCGACACCTGTCAAAACAAGGTATCTGCTGACCAATATCACATGACCATATCGCGGACTCAAGTTTACAGCTCATAGAGGTCACATGTTTTTTTTGAAGTTGACCGCTGACCAAGTGCTAATTTTCGATTGGATGGTGGGCCCATGTCAGGTTAACTTGTTGAAAACAGGGCAGGATTGTTCGGAAGCTGGTTAACGCTAACCCAGGATTAAAACTTAACCGAATTATAACTTTTTCCTCTATACAAATGTTTTTTGCTGCTTTGTTTTGTGTATATGGTGATTATTAAAACTCAAAACAGAAGGCCAAACAATAGACAGAAAACCTCACCGCAAAGTTACAAAACTCAAATCAAATTCTACCTTTTCCTGGGTTAGCTTAATCAGGCTCTGAACAACCCGGCCCAGGAGCTATGCTTTTAGGCTGGCCTAAATCTATATATTATTTTCCATTACCAAGAGCTGATCGTAAAGAGGATCACTTAGGCTAACCACAGTGAATAATCACTCCGGTTAGTCTGAATATCACTCCGGTTAGTCTGGATATCACTCCGGTTAGCCTAAATATCACTTAGGTTAGACTAAATAACACTCCAGTTAGCCTAGTTACAGTTAGTTCTCAATGATAGAACAATTTAGTTAAAAGTCTACAGTCTGTGGTATGCATTTTACCCGTGGCCTGCAGTCTGTAGTCTGCAGTCCACAGTTGTCATTTTACACTGACCGGTTTTTCCAAGGAAATAGCACATGGGGCCATATAGGTCCTGTGGGTAGGGGGTGTGTTTTGCTACACGTTCCTTTTAATCCCTCAAGTTATGATTTGCTGTCTGTGGTCTAAAACTGACAATACATGGCCTTTAATCTGTGATCTGCAGTCTACAAAATGTACAATGTACAGGAGAACTTGTACTGGTTTGTCTCATACTGTACTTGTGTCATTTGTCACTCCGCCAACCTCACCCTGGGCTCTGGGGGTTACTCCCTTATATGGCCTATATAGGTATATGCGGCCCCAAAGGGTTAATGGTTTTTCAGCCGTTTTGGTCATAAATAGGGTACTGGTCGAAGCCATTTTGATCACAAACAGTGTTTGATTTTTGCACTCTAGTCTTGAATTGGGCGTTCTTTTTAGAAGACGCTACTTTTTTATCATTATCGATAAGACCGATCAAAAAAAGCCCTTCACAATACCTTTAACATAGGTCTGAGCTAGGAAACTAAGTATAAGGCAGGTCTGAGACAGGGTATTGATTAGGGGTCAGGCCATAAATAAAGTTTTGAAAATCGGAGATTTTGGTCATAAATAGGGCAAGGTTTTTGGGAAGCGGGTCGCACATCCCCACCCAAATTTTGTCGGAGTAGCCCCCCGGGACCCCGGGTCATCCACTACTGCAGCATTAACTACACGTTCTTTCATCTGCAGCTCTTGCGATTCGTGTAATTATCATACAAGCATATCTCATGACCATTTAAATGGCAAAACCAGGTGAGGTTTCTCCCAATTTGCAGCCTACTTATAGAAACTTCTTATAGCACCGAAAATGGGACGTCCCAATAGGACTTTTAGCCACACTTTGAAATTAGGTTTACGAGGGTTAAAAAGATTGTTTTCTCTCACTTACCTCCGCTGCAGCCAACAGGAACATTGATAAATTTCACATGTGGGCAGCGTTTAGTAAGATCGTTGGCTAGGTCAGGAACAATAGAAGAGATATAGACAGTCTTCACCACCCTCCGAACACACGCAGCCGCCATATTGAATTAGGAGGAGGAATGGGAGTGAATCAAAAAGTGACTCTATCCCAGACCCTAAAGTTATTGTTGAGACTCTGTGCTTTTACGAACTAATCTCTTGCATCTGCCCACGTTTGGCTCGCAATCGTTGGGATTTTTTTTTTTTTAAATCAAGTAGAATATCCAAAATTGGAAAGTCCTATTTAACCAATGTTTGCCCTTATCTGGATTCCTTGATTGTTGTATGAACTGAAAAAGAATGGTAGTGTCCATCTCTCAGCGGTAGAGGTATTGAAAAAATGTTGGAAATGTCGTCAGCCACCGTCAGATATAAAGATTAGTTTGATCGAGGTTTTGAAGATTTTTTTCATTTCCTCAGTTTTTCCATTGCCGAGGCGAGACTGGTGTCGATCTACAAATCAAACGAGGCAGCAGCAGTAAAGTCAGTAAATTGAACTAATTGATGGCAGCTTCTTATGCGTCTGTTCCATATAAACAGGATTATGCGAACTCAGTTCATCGATCTGGCCCTTCTACAATTATAACCGTGTTAAAAATACGTTTATCTTGGGTGTGGTACTCCTAAATTTGGGAACTGGAAGGAAGTATATGAAAAAGTCCTCTTGGCAACTATGAACTAATCATAGGGCGTGGTGCACTTGCAAGGCTCGTCTACCCCAGTCGCAAAAGCGTGACGAAGATGCGCGAGCCTACCCTTTGAAATAACAATGAAGCAACTTAACGCGTAACGTAGGAAACTTAACGCGACAACGATATGATAGAGTCCAAACTGAAAGCAAAGAATTGCAACCGTGGACAGCTGTGTCGATCTAATTGGGTCTCGTCTGTACGGTGTAACAGCAAAAAAAAAAAATAGAACAACCAGCACGAAGGCCGATTCTTTACTAATTGAACTTGGTAATGGCTTCAGATGAAAATTCGAATCCAAATGTTCCTTTCGTATTGGTCAAGGCCACATGCATAACGAATGACTGTGAACAATAGGCAAAATCCGCAATATCATGTCGTTGTCGCGATAAGAAAATTGCGAACAGACAAAAACTGTCCTTTAGCATCCAAGCCGAAAGTTATCAGCATATGGTTATATTTTCCGAAGCCTGCGAGTTGAAACTTCGCTTCCTGGAAAGTTTTACTTTGGAAGTACGCTCTTGCGAAATTTTTTGAGTGAGTTGGTCCAATCAAATGTAATTTTGGCCCCGTCAGGTTGTCAAGTGTATCCAGTGAAGGTTTTTTTTTTGTCCTTTTCAATATTTAGGTAAGAGTAAACGAAAAGTCAACGTTAAATCAAAAGACCCTCAACCTCTGGACACAGCTCCCAGTTGGCGTGATAGCTCAGTTGATAGAGCACTGCACCGGTATCGCAGAGGTCATGGGTTCGAATCCCGTTCAGGCCTGAATTTTTTTCAGGCTTTAATTTCACAACTGCTTCAGTAAGTTGTGTGTATAACTGCGATGATCAGTCTTCATATACAGACTCAATCTATAAGGCCAGAGAAGCTTTTCCAATTTCAAAAAGGCAGAGCAGTTCATCCTTATGGTTTTAACCTCTCTGTGCAGAAACATATGTTTAACAAATTGACGTCAGTTTTTCATGCGTCTGTCCTGTTATTGATCATAAATTTTGTCATAACATGGATCGACGAGGCGATAGCCGAGTGGATCCGCGGACTACTTTGACAATGTTATGACGAAATTCATTGTCAATAACAGGACAGACGCATCAAAAACTGACATCAATTTGTTTTTTGCGGTAACAAATTGTCAAATTACCCGCTCTCACTCGTTGACTCATCGCATGAATTATAAATTCATGTGTCTGTCCGCTTATTGACAATAAAAATTAGCCAATGAGCGCGCGAAAATTTCTGCAGTTATCGTGAAATCTTCCTGCGATGATAATAATCGGAGAAACAATCGCCCTTGGGCTGAAGAATTTCTTCTCAACTCAAAGGATATAGAAGGCCACGATTGGTGGTAGTTTTATTTGGGTGTCTTTGGCCGGCAAACAAACAAGAAAAGTAACAAAGTGATCATGTTACTGTAATACTGTACTAGTTTACATGGGCATACTTCTATAGTTGTTTTTCAAGACAAGGCACCGTTCGACTCATCAATCTTAACCAGAACTGAACCAGAACCCCCAGGGGGGTACTCCCTTATATGGGCTATATCACGGTATGTGCGGCCCCAAAGGGTATGGTTTTTTCAGTCGTTTTGGTCATAAAGAGGGTATCGATTTTAGCTGATTTTAGCCATTTTGGTCATAAATACGGTATGGTTTCTGCACTCTAGCCTTAATTAGGAAAAGGTCGACTTGTGGCAAGTCTACGCTCCACCACGCGAGGGGAGATCATCGCATAGAGGCCCAGAGCAAATGCATAATTGTTATATCCGCTGAAGGTAGTATCGCGGGCGGGCGCGAAAGCGAGGCAATTTCGGGTTAAAACCGTTAAAATCGCGCGTATAACCGCGCGTATGTGAAGAGCAAAATCATTTGTGGCTATTCCAAAAGCGGTTCATTCTACTTCACATGGAAAATAACATTGTCTGTCATGACGTGGAAGTTTTGCTCCGTGTTTGGCTGTGACAAAAGCGAAAACAAGAAGATCGCCTACGTGAGAGTCTCATTCAAAAGAAAAGTGCTCCCAAGAGAGGAAATACCCAGAATTGACAGGTCTCAAAAACCGCTGATTGGCTGAGGACTCTTTTTAAGGACGCGTACGCAAAACCTTGACCGCTGACTTACTGCGGGGATTGGAAGCGCGATGGAGCGGCCATTGAACGGTAATTTGTGAGAACTGCGCTTGATTGTGCTCTTTTCACCACAAGTTGCTGCTTTTTGCTTGGCCAGTTTGTCAGTATATTTGCAGTTTTATTAATGGGTATTTATGAACAAAGACTGGGTTGTCGAGGAAGAGCATAAAATCAATGGATTACAGTTGATGTTACTGGAAAGTGTCAAAAATGTTCATGAAAACACACACGTTTCGGGTATATGACCCTTCTTCAGTGTTAAAAAACCGTTAAAAAACCGTTAAAATACGCAGTAGATTTGTAACTACGTTAGATGGGCGCGCACACGTAGAAAAATTGCGCGTGCATTGTTTAAATGTAGCTGAAGTTTATGTTTAGTCCATGCGGATGCACTGTTCCTAGCCGAAAAATCAGCCTCATCTCCAGTTGTTTTCGCTGGATGTTGGTGCCACTACACAAACGCATACCACGCACCTGGACATCTGTGATACTGTGGCCCGTAGAGTTGAAGTGTTGGGCCACAGGAAATCCAGGAGTGTTCTTGCGTATGCTTCGCAAATGCTCACCAAATCGACTTCTGAGGCTTCGACCGGTTTCACCGATGTAGAGATGGGAGCATCTGCGGCAGGATATGCAATACACGAGATTTTCCGACATACATGTAAAATGTTCTCGGATGTTAAAGGTGCATTTAGGACCTGGTATCACGGTGAGGGGATTGATGTACTCACAGGTGTTGCAACGAGAGCGTTGACATGCACATGACCCAGTATCGCTTCAATCGTTTTTAACCAAGTGTCACGCATCAGCAACGACTTTTTAGTCTACCAATATACAGTTGATGTTTGCCGACAACGACGATGTTAGCCTGCGCTTGGAGGAGCACATCAAATTCGGCGCGAAATTCTGCTACATCCTTGCACTGGTTTCTGTTTGGGGTTTGTGTATACTGGAAGGATCTCTGGTGGATTCGTTCCCTTTTAAATTCTACCCTGGTCCCAGAGCTATTTCTTAATTTTTCTTTTTTTCGCGAAGCGGCGAGAAAGAAAAACCTCGTTTTTCTTTCTCGCCGCTTCGCGACTCGTGTTTTCACCGCTTCGCGGTTCTCTCGCAGCTCTCTCATGCGGAGAAAAATCAAGAAAAATCTCTGGGACCAGGGTATTTAAATTCAGAAGCGCTCCGCAAATTTTGCTTGCTTTGATGTCATCAACCTTATTCCAGTAATCGATCATCGATTTTGCCATCCTGTCGATTCTCTGATTCTCTATTTGAGCTTTGTTCTGGTTCGTCATCGTCTTCATCTCCACTGTTTTTGTTTTCTTAATGTTGAGCTGTCATTGACATAAATCTCAGCTCATAAAGTAAAAGTCAAGAATAAGAAATTGGTAAGCAGAATTCTGTATACATACAGTTAAGGTGGCCGAACACAGTTTTCGCGCGCGCTTTTGCCGATGCAATTCAGCGCGCGCACAAGGATTGCAAAAAACAAACATGCCGTCAATAGAGCGATCATGTTATTTACTCAACACCCGCAGTATCTGTGCTATTTTTCTCTATAATTGAACGCAGTGTATTTATGGCTTTAGTCTTGTATCACAAAGATATGTTAGACAAGGTAAAGATGTAATGAACTCAGCAATTCTCAGCTTTTTCTTTGTTACCGAAAGAACCCAGTTAAATGCAGCGCATGCGTAGTAAGTCAAAAAATTGCGATTGAATAAAAATTTGTATTCTCGGAAATACGCCTATTTCTCGAGAACCACTCCTTAGAATTTTACGAAATTTCGCACGAAAATACTTTAGGAAATAAGTAGCTGGAGTATTGAAAATAATTGAACTTTAACAAAGGAAACTCTAGATATTCCAGTAAACCTTCAACAAGGGATAATTAAAGATCTCTCTGTTAATTTATTAGCAAAATGGCGTTAACTTGTGAGAATCGTTACAAGCTTGTATGCAAATTATAAAATCTAATGACTAGATTTTCTTCAAATAAACAAAACCGATTTTAAAGGCCTGTTTATTTTTGTTCGTGTTGCCATGGCAACGGCACATAAGTCAGCTTAACCATCAAAAAACTAAAGTTTGTGTTGTTAACTTGCTTGCTGCCATTTTTGGCGACCGAGAGATCAAGGGTTTTAGAGAAAAAGGTGAATGAAACACAGGTATCAAAAACTGTGTTCAGCCACCTTAAGAAGGTCATTAATAACTTACATTGTACAACTTTCAAAAATAATAGTTCATTTTATCGTGTCCACTTCACAATAGATGTTTGCAATGTTTCCACCTTTCAATAAAACTCCATACCAGTGGCCATAGCACCTGACCATGCAATGTCTTCCTTACTTAGGAATTCGAAAACAGAAAAAAAAACAAGAGTATTAAACATAATTATTTTGACAGATTGTTTTTTGAATTTTTTGAGTTAATTTCAACAATTTACCACAGATTGAATGATTTTGTTAAGGCAATTTATTGCTTCTTAAGCCTCCTCTTTTGAAAATTTGATTTTCCTACACAGTTACAAAATTAGCTACCTTCTAAAACTAGAGTGAAGGATTTCAATCTTTTTCCCAGTGAAAACTTCAAGGTGGTTCTGAAAATTATGTGCTACACCTCAGCAGCACAAACGATTTCATGTCCTATGAAGTTTGGCGGCGATAATTTCCTCTTTCAACAGATACAAAACCAAGGAGATGCTGAATGTCAATACCCCCTTGACAAGGTCGGACTGTGCCACCCTCCATGGTCACGTGAACATTGCGGTGACTCTTAGCAATATTATCTCCCAAATCAACTACTTCCATTTTGTTGTAAGTTTGTACATCCACAACTGCAGTGCACATATGCTAAGTGGTACTTGCTACGGAACTTGTGGACCAGCTGCAGATAGTGCTTCGCATGCAAAAAAATGTCTTCCTTGATGTGGAGCGTGAACTTTCTATTCTGCAAATTTTTTGGATGAAACATTGTACATTTCTGCTCTTGGAGTATGCAGTAACACTGAAACTTCTATCATAACTTTTATTGGTATTACCTCCTTTTATTAATGCAAAGTAAACTCATCTTCTGTCTACGATCATTGATTGGACAGTTTTGTTATGACCCATGACAAATATTTCTGTTTTCTAAGTTGGGCATAAAGTGGAAGTACAAAAAAATTGCTGGCTTAGACTAACTAATTTAATTCCAGTTGATGATTATTAGCAACATGTGACCTCATGTTTATGGCTTCCCTTATTAAACAAATTTTGTTTTTGTACTTCTGTCTTCTTGTCTGTCTGTCTTCTTGGCTGTGGGTGGCAGCTGAACCCAAGAACCATGTACACATCAGTGAACTATGACTGGCTCCTTTCATTTTAAGATTTAAGTCATTTGCCTTCTCAATGGGACGGTTTTTCTAGCACACACACACACAAAGATGTTATGCCAGATATCTGTGATAAAATACTAAGTAAACATTTTCTCTCTGAACTACTGTAGATACGTGTATTTTGCAACTGACCAAACAATCCAGCAGCATGCTGATCACAGAAAGCTTCCATTTCATTCGGATCATAGAGGTGTTTACCACCCTTGACAGTATGGTGCTTGGTCAGTACTCTGTCAAACTGTTGAACATGTTTGCCAAATTTTGGTTCTGCTACAAATGCTCACAACATTTTAATTTCTATTAACAGTTGAGTACAGTCAAGGATAATATTATCTTAATACCTTCATTAAACATGGGTTAGCACTTCAGCCCTTTTGCTGTTTATTAGCACTGATGCATGCTCAAATATAGTTAAAATTTGTAATGAGCCTTGACTACAGAGTGATGGTTGACTCTAGGGAGAAAGGTTTATAATGATCCCATTCTTAAACTGCAGCTTCTTTTGGATTGTGCAAAAAGTGACTTATCGTTTTCTATTTCAAATAATAAATTAAATTTACATGTTTGGTCACAATTTTTTTTCACTTAAATGGAATGGTTGGGACAGAGACCGGTGATGAACAACTTGCCAGTCAAAATAGGGTCTTAGTTACTTTCTGTTTTCTCCAGTAGCTTTGTACTGACTTGTTCAAGCCCCTCAACTACATTGTGTATGCTTTCATATTGTAATCTGGCGACATTTAAGTTAGCATTCTGCTGCATGATTTAAAAGGTCTAATGTAATTATTTTGATGCTATACCTGTATACCTGTAGGGAAACCAGATTTGGTAATGATTGGTATTTTTCCATTCTTTTATTTTCTTTCAGACATTTTCATCGAATGATACATTTTTTTTCTGACATTCAGATTCATGAACTAATTTTAATTTTTTTTTTTATTTCAGATCCTAAATATTGTTTTTTAGGTTTTATATTCCAACAATACTTGGATCACACATTGACCCAGGAGTGCTTTATAAATCTGGCTCTCTGTTTTTATTAAAAATCAATAAGTTGTGTCTTTTAGGTAGAGTTGTGTCTACTAGAAAAGCATTTTCTGTATGTTAAACTTTTGGTACTGATGCTGGAAAGCCCCTTTTAGGGATGCTCCGTAAAGTAAACGCAGGTATTGTATGGTGCAAGATAATTTTTCCTTTATTGCTTCAAGAACAAAAGAAACCATTACAATGCCCTGATTAGAAGCCAGTGAAGTGCTAATGCTACCAGCCTTGCATCCTACTACAGTGTACAATTATTTTTAACTCTGAGAAGTAAGCTTAAATATAAGCTTATGCACCTACCTATCTCGGCGAAATATAATGTTTGCTGCAAACTATTCGCTCCTGTGTGTCTGCTTGTATTAACTTAAGCTTAAGTGTTTGTTGCAAATGCTCGGGTTTAACAAAAGCTAAATCGCTGTTGTCAAGATCTGTCAAGGCTCTGGAACACTGTTATGAGGCGTTAGGGGTACTTTAGTCAGCCTCCCTGAACAGGTATCACTAGCGGAACTTTGCGGAAGGCAACAAGTTCTCTCGTTTAACACTTTTCCGTGAATTTTCATTTGGCCGAAAGTACAGAAAAACACCCTCCCCTAATTCATTTCATTAACAGCGATCTGATGGAGTAACCTTTTTCTTTACCGCTTCGAAGGGCCCGTTGTCTCTTGGCGCATATTTATTATATGGCTAGCTCCGTGAGCGGGCAAGATGAGTCAAATCCTGCGCTGTGATTGGCTACCCGAGCGGGCAAGATGGGGCTATCTTGCCCGCTCGGGACTACCCGCCGTGTCCCGCAAGAAAAATTTCCCCGAAAGCCATATGATAAGTCCTTTATTGACCAAGCTTGTTCGGCCAAGATGGCTGGATATTGGCCTCGTTCTTTCTTTGCGTGTTTATGGACCGAGACGGAGTCGAGGTCCATAAACACGCAAAAAAAGAACTTGGCCAATATCCAGCCACCTTGACCTCACACTTGGTCAATAACCGATATTGATTACCACAAAAAACAAGATGTAAAAGAAATCCTTTTTTTTTTTAAGTTAGGTAAGCTAAATTTTTTAAAGCGGGTGCACCTTTGGTCTCCTCCGCAGCCGTTTCTTGGGATGTCACGCGACGCTCCCCCAAAGAGCGTTGCGTGACATCCCCAAAAACGGCTACGAGGAGACTAGTGCACCTTGAAATGGCGGGGAAAATTCGAGAGCTAACCGTGGTGCTGAGAAGAAAGACTACAACTCCATCTTGATATTCTAAACAAATCCTGTTTTATTTCACATGAACAAAGAGAGGCGTGCAATACACTGCAATAGAGCGTTGATTAAATGACGGGAATTACAATCATGATGGTATTTAACACGAAAGGAACGCCTAATGAGAAAACAAACTTGTCTCTGCTCACAGAGTCACTTTTTGCATCCGCTCAGACGAAGTCTTGCCGTCAGATTGCCATTATTCCAGCCATCATGTTCATTGTTAAAGAGCTTCATTGAGCTGCTCCTTTCGGTTTATAGCCCTATAATGCCTTTGGGAAACGAAAATAAAGTCATTTTTTATATTTCCTTGCGGAAGAAACAACGATAACGTAGTCCAAATCTCAAGCTTAACAAACACTGGGCCGTCTTAACAAACGAGAAAATCAGAGTCCTGTTTCTCTTCCACTAGCAGAGAACGTTGACACAAGAGAGAACCAGGTAAAGGAGAATATCCTGTGGAAAATGACCGCCGATCTCTCTAAACGCAACGCCAAGGCAAACTAGAAACGTCGAAGGCGTGATTCAACCGATTATCAAAGTTTGAACAAATGTACGAGCAGCCTAGTGAGAGGCTCAACTACGTGGCAAAATCTTATTTGTCGCCCGCCATTTTGAAACATTTGAAGGCGGGAAATGAGTGCATGCGCATGCTGAGCGGTTTCTGAGACCTGTAATGCATTCTCGTCCCCAGAGCCTCCGTTTCTTTTGGTCACGTGGTCGGAGAAACGGAGGGCTCTGGAAGCAGCCAATACCGGATGTTCGTAAATCACGGACATCGGGTAACGCATGCGTAATTTTGGCCTGCATATCTGCTCATGCTCAGAAACTAATCCTGAGGGAGGGGAGAGAGGAATAGAGTGTACTCTCCAGATGTAAACAGATCGGAACATTGACATGCGTTTTCACTTCGCTGAAGTTTAAATAGGTGATTTAAAGTTAAAAAGAGAGTAGAAAGCGGCCTTAAATGCCGTCGCCGCTTCAAACACTATTGCAAGCTTGTCTAATATTTTACCAACGGATTTCGCTGCGCATTTTGTCGTGGACCGTCTAGAAAAATTCAGGGATCGATAGCTGTGTTCTTGTTGTTTCTTCTCTTCATATTCGGTAAAAAGGAGAAGTTTAAAGAGCGAGGTGCAGTTGTTAAAGCTTTCAAGCAAAGTAATCAGGATACCACATGTATTACGTCTATCGATGACACGGTGAAATTTGTTTATGGACACACGGAAGCGTTTGTGGAAATCAGCCGTGGAAATTGCATCACTGACCAGAGGATTTAAATATACGCCGTGCTGATAGATAAAGGGAGAATTTTTTAATGGTAAGAACTATTTACTTCCTGGTTATCTACATAGGTTTGTAAGCTGCAGCGGAATAAAAATCTGTTGAACCCAGGAAAGTTTTGTTGTATTGGAGTTTTGCTCATCTTTTCTTGCAAGGAATGTAATAAAGGTGCTCACTTTCATATGATCAATCGTGCCCTCATTTTTTCAAGTAACCCCATTCTGTTCTATTTTTTTTCTTTACAAAAAAGGGTCTTACACAATCATTTAACTATCAAATTAAATCAATCAATCAACTTTTATTGTGCACTATTTACAGAATTAATTTACATCAGTATTATAATGAAATAAATATGAGAAGAGAAATCTATTTTGCATATGGCTATGGAAAGAAAAAAAAAAGTATGTGTGTGGTAACCGGGGTATAGGGAAGAAATTGGTCTTTGAAGTGGTTACTGCCGTGTTAAGGTAAACACAGTGAAAAAGAAAATAAGTCCTACGCCAGTTGTTATTGAGTGGTTATATATGTCTGCTGGGGGCTTCCATAATGGCTCTGTAGCAATTTTAATTAGCTTATTTTGAACATCTAATGATGATTTTTGTACATTCAGGCTTGAGAAAAGCCTGGTCACCTGAGCTCCTGTGACTGGAGACATCACAAAACTAGATATAGGGCTATTCCCACCATTTTCTCCCCCAATCCCCACTGCTTTTGTTGATATAATTTTTTTTGTTCATTTTATACCTTTCAATCAGCTTATATAAAGCTTAATCTTTTGGGTGCTTTCAACAACAACAATAATAACAATTTATTTCAGTATTACCACATGAGTACATGGTGTTACCAAAAATATAAAACAGCCAAAATGATGTAACTATAAAATTAGTATTTGGCATTGGTATACATGTAGAGGTGCCTGGTGTGAAGAGAGTGATTCATATTGGTGTGCTACAGTGCACATTATGGAAGATTTTTTTTAGGAAACTGGATGAACAAAATGAATGGGAAATAATGCAATATTCGTGTTACTTCATACTAATAATAAGGCTCTTTAGCCTGTTATTCGACCATGTACAACAACAAATCTCGAATGCATACTTTCTACTTCTTGTGGTTGATCAGAACACCAACCACATAGCTTTACTATTAACGATGGTTCTATCTCCATCTCCTTTTTTTCAGTATTATTTATTGAACTGCACGAGCAACATTCCTATTTGAATTATCCATATATTGTTATCCTTCGAAGAATTTGTGTCGCACTATTATGGTCTGAAAATTAACAAAGAATAGTAAATAATGGCAGGAAATAAATAATCTTTCAAAGGCTAACCAAAAGATTATGATATTTTTCTTATGGGGATATTAATGTAACTCTGTACACCTATAATGTTTGATTTGTTTTTAGTAGAGTTTCCACATTACATTTGGAAACCACTAGTCTGATGATTCGTTCATCAGTTATATAAATAATAATTATTGCCTCCATATTAATTTTGTTCACAGTTATTTGCATTGATGATAAATTATTGTTATTTACTGATTAATGTTATTGTGAAGGAATAAAGTTTTGCTAATTGCAGTTGCTTCCTAACTAAAGTGGGGCGAGAGGAAAGGGCCTCAGATTTCAGCTATGGTTATCTATGGTTATTTTCCTTTACTCATCATTTCCACAAGTAAATTATTTTAAAAAAATAAATTTGGGTGGGGCTCTGAAGCAAACTAAACTCTTGCCTGACCACAAAAGGTTTGTTCATGTGTTTTTTGGGGGGGGAGACTATAGGGAAGGTCTCTGTAATATATTCGTAACCGGAAGTTGTGTTAAGCTGTTGTATTACCCAAGATGCTTAGAGAATAAAGTTGTTGTGTTGAGCAAGCCTAGTCAACTTGTCTTGTTATGTTACCGAGCCATACTTTTGCTAGTATGTTTCATTTTGGTGACGAGGATGGGATCCTCTACATGCACGAAGACGCATGAGAAATCCAGTGAAGTTTTGATTTTCTCTGTGTGAGGAAAAAGGTTTGTTTTCGACCGAGGCAACTTGATCAAAGTTTGAGCACGTGCTATCAAAATGGCGGGAATTGGATTGTTTGGTCGTGTTGGCGAATTCAGCCCTGAGCGAGAGACTTTTCGTTCCTATGTGGAAAGAATGGAAATGTTCTTCATGGCAAATAATATCATAGAAGAAACAGGCGAGGGTAAAGAGGAAGCCAATCTCGCAGTTGCAAATAGAAAACGTGCTATCTTTCTGACTGAGATTGGACCCGAAGCATATTCTACCCTGAGCAATCTGCTGGTGTAATATATTCGTAACCGGAAGTTGTGTTAAGCTGTTGTATTACCCAAGATGCTTAGAGAATAAATTTGTTGTGTTGAGCAAGCCTAGTCAACTTGTCTTGTTATGTGACCGAGCCATACTTTTGCTAGTATGTTTCATTTTGGCGTCGAGGATGGGATCCTCTACATGCACGAAGACGCATGAGAAATCCAGTGAAGTTTTGATTTTCTCTGTGTGAGGAAAAAGGTTTGTTTTCGACCGAGGCAACTTGATCAAAGTTTGAGCACGTGCTATCAAAATGGCGGGAATTGGATCGTTTGGTCGTGTTGGCGAGTTCAGCCCTGAGCGAGAGACTTTTCGTTCCTATGTGGAAAGAATGGAAATGTTCTTCATGGCAAATAATATCATAGAAGAAACAGGCGAGGGTAAAGAGGAAGCCAATCTCGCAGTTGCAAATAGAAAACGTGCTGTCTTTCTGACTGAGATTGGACCCGAAGCATATTCTACCCTGAGCAATCTGCTGGCACCAGTGAAACCAAAAGACACTCCTTTTGCGGACATTGTCAAAGCATTGGAGAAACATTACAATCCAGCGCCATTGGAACTCGCTATCAAAAACAAGACGAATCCATCAGTGACTTTATTGTGGCCTTGAAGAAGTTATCGATTCATTGTAACTATGGAGAGTTTCTCAACCGAGCTCTGAGAGACCGTTTTGTGTGCGGATTGAACAATCCCAAAATACAGAATAAACTTTTGAACACCGAGGATCTTTCTTTTGAGAAAGCGTGCCAGATTGCCAAGTCAATGGAAATGGCAGAGAAGAACACCCAAGAATTCCGTCCTGTCAGTGCAAGTGATGACAGCCAAGGCATAGTAAATAAACTGGAAACTGTAAACACTAAGGAACCCTCATGTTACCGGTGTGGTGGTAAGCATGCTACACCTAAGTGTAAATTTAAGTCAGCAAAATGCTACAAATGTAGCAAAGTAGGTCACCTTGCATCAGTTTGTCGCAGTAAAGATGTTGAGTCTAGCTTGAAAACAAAACAACCAGGAGCTAAAGGTACTGTTCATAGTGTCTTAGAATCAAACACAGAAGGTTATGATGACAATGATGAGTTAGGTATTTATTCCATGTATGCAGTTGGTACAGATAATCCTACCAACAAAAGTTATACTGTAGAAATGTCCATAAATGGTTCACCATGTGCAATGGAAGTAGACACTGCAGCTGATTACTCAATAATGAGTAAGAGCACACATTCTCAGAAATTCAGTAGTTTTCCACTTCGTCCATCAAAAGTTGAATTGAAAACCTATACAGGTGAAACCCTTGCAGTGTATGGTGAAATGCTGTGTGATGTAGTGTACAAGGGCCATGAATATACATTGCCAATTATTGTAGCTGATTATGAGAAGAAGCCTACTTTGCTGGGAAGAAATTGGTTAAACCATATAAGGCTTGAGTGGGGTGAAATATTTAGTTTAACAAGATCCGAGTTGGAAAGTGCCAAAAGTCAACTTGATGGATTACTAGTTAAACACAGTGAGTTGTTCAAAGATAGCTACGAGGGCATGAAAGGGTTGGAAGCACACATCAACATGAAAGATGGTGCAAAGCCCATATTTATTAAGCCATGTAGGGTTCCATATGCACTAAAAGATGAAGTTGAAAAGGAGTTGGATAAATTAGAGAAAAATGGGGTAATCGTTAAAACTGACAGATCAGACTGGGCAAGCCCAATAGTAGTTGTGCCAAAGGCTGACAAATCGGTTAGAATTTGTGGGGACTACAAAGTAACCATCAACTCAGCTGTTGAAGATGAACAGTATCCCCTTCCCACCCAACAGGACTTGTATGCTGCCCTCTCGGGATCAAAATTTTTCAGCAAACTTGATTTGTCGCATGCATATGCTCAGCTAAGTGTTGATAAAGCAAGTCGTGAGTACCTGACAATTAGCACACACAAGGGACTCTATTCCTACACCAAATTACCATATGGGGTTAAATCAGCACCTAAAATATTCCAAGCTAAAATGGATATGATTTTGCAAGGAGTAGAAAAATGTGTGTGTAAGCAGGATGACATTCTTATTGGTGGTGTCAGTTGGCAGGAGAATATCAAAATCCTGGCTGAGGTATTGGAGAGGTTGCATAAATATAACCTGCATTTGAAGATGGCAAAGTGTGAATTTCTGAAGAGGGAAGTTGTCTATTTGGGTTTGAAGATAGATGCTGAAGGTTTGCATCCAGTTGAGGAAAAAGTAGATGCTGTAAAAAGGGCACCAGTACCACAAAACGTCAGTGAGTTGAGATCTTTTTTGGGCATGGTCCAGTACTATCACCCATTTCTACCAGGTTTAGCAACCACACTAGCACCATTACATGAGCTCCTCAAAAAGGGTGTCCAGTGGACATGGACAAAAGAGTGTCAGCAAGCATACGAAGCTTGTAAACAAGGTCTCACCAGTGATGCACTGTTGGTGCATTATGATGGGGACCGTGAACTGAGACTTGCTTGTGATGCGTCCAGCTATGGAATTGGAGCAGTTATTAGCCATGTGATGGATGATGGCCAGGAGAGGCCAATAGCCTATGCCTCTCGGACACTGAGTTCAAGTGAAAGGAACTATGCACAAATTGAGCGTGAAGCATTATCAATTGTTTTTGGTGTAAAAAAAATTTCACCAGTTTTTGTATGGGCGTAAATTTACCCTGATCACTGATCACAAACCATTGTTGGCAATTTTCAATCCAAAATCCGCTATCCCCACTCTAGCAGCAGCTCGAATGCAGAGGTGGGCTCTAGTACTTTCGGCGTATGACTATGAGATTGAATACAAAAGATCTGAAGACCATGCCAACTGTGATGCTCTCTCAAGGCTACCACATGAGGACTCCACAGTGGGAAGTGAGGGTGTGGTCTACAGTGTGAGTGTAATTGATGATGATTTTCCAATCACTGCAGAAGATATAGGAAAGGCAACCCTTGTAGATCCTGTACTTGGTAAGGTACATCAATTTGTGATGTCAGGTTGGCCAGAAGGGTGTCCTGATGAGACCCTCAAACCCTATCATAATAGAAGAAATGAGCTGTCCTGTGAACAGGATTGTGTCGTTTGGGGCTCTAGGGTGATTATTCCACCAACCTTTAGAGCCAAAACGCTGGGGCAGTTGCATTGGGAACACCCTGGTATATGTGGTATGAAAGCAATTGCTCGTATATTCATGTGGTGGCCAAAAAATGGATCAGGAAATCGAGGAAGCAGTGAGAGTATGTACAGTATGCCAAAATGTTAGAAATGCACCACCCAGTGCACCCTGATCCCATGGAAGTGGCCAACTAGACCATTTCAACGGATCCATATTGATTTCTGTCAGAAGGGTAATGATTACTTCCTTGTAGTAATCGATAGCCACTCAAAGTGGATTGAAGTGAAACATATGAGCTCTACAACTACTGAACGGACTATTGATGACCTCCGTTTAATTTTTGCTACTCGTGGTTTACCTGAAGAGGTGGTGTCTGACAACGGACCACAGTTTACGTCCATTGAATTTGCCGAATTCATGCGCAAAAACGGCATCAAGCACACGTTGGTTCCACCCTATCACCCTCAATCTAATGGGGCAGCGGAGAGGTCTGTGAGAGTTGTTAAGGATGCTTTAGTTAAACAAGTGCTTGAGGGTAAAAAGGGCATCTCTATGAAACACAGACTTGCTAATTTTCTTTTTCGGTATCGCACAACCCCTCACAGTACAACTGGTGTGACCCCCGCTGAGTTGATGGTGAAGCGTTGCCTAAGAACAAGATTAAGTCTGATTAAGCCTAATCTGGCACAAGTTGTAGAGAATAAGCAAGAGAAACAGAAAATGTATAAGGATTTGAAATGTAAGAGGGAAAGATCCTTTGTAAGAAATGACAGGGTGCGGGTACGAAACTCAAGGGCTAATTCTAAGACTGATAAGTGGATTCCAGGCACTGTAATTAAAGTTTGTGGGCCCAGAACCTATGTAGTTAGGACAGGACACAAAACTAGATATGTGCACACTGATCACATGATAAGAGCACATGATAATGTACCAGATGATGTCAGTGAGCCAGATGTCGTGGTGCCTGAATCAAGTGGTCAGAAAATAAATGATGATAATGTGAATCCTCTCGATAGTACTTCTGAACCACATGTAGATCTGCCTGAAAACGAGGATACTGTTGTATCTCCTTTAGTTGTAAGTAGTCCACCAACAGTTTTGCGAAGATCTCAAAGGATTAGAAAACCAGTTGTTAAACTTAACCTGTAACTGTAGGTTATCACTATGTCTTGGGTATAAGTGCATCCTGAAAATCTGGGGGAAAGCAGTGTAATATATTCGTAACCGGAAGTTGTGTTAAGCTGTTGTATTACCCAAGATGCTTAGAGAATAAAGTTGTTGTGCTGAGCAAGCCTAGTCAACTTGTCTTGTTATGTCACCGAGCCATACTTTTGCTAGTATGTTTCAGTCTCAATAATTAAAGAGAGGGGAGCTAAAAAACAGATATTATATGTATATCTATAACAGCAGAAGCTTCTTAACAGGTACACGTAGTAACAGATACATACATAACAATCTGTGGAAGAAACAAACCAAATTTCATGTTCAGACCATTTGCTACATCATCCAAGTACATAGCAGAGTATTATAACACGGACCTTTGACTCATTTGGGCAATTTAATATCATTCAATACATTTTGGACTGCTAGAATCTGATCTGCTTGATCTTTCAGTGAGAGAAAACTCACCTTCGGATTTCCAGTGCCACATTTGCTCAGCAACAGTGATATTTCTTCGTCTTTTCACCAGGCTCTAAGTTTCCTTTTGAGCTTTTCATAAAGGAAGACAAACGTTTTTTGAAACCCACTGCCGATTCGAATTTAATTTTATGATTTCTTGGGGTATGGTCAGCGACAAAGTAATTGTTGTATTAGCTGGTTGATTCTCAGAGTTTTAAACGTTTCTTCCCACCTTCTCGGCTGCTACAACAAAGGACGATGATTACGATCGAGAATTACATCGTTGCAGGCGATGTACTTCTTTGGTTACGTGGAAACTTTTACGATTCCTTCGGATCGATCGGGAATGGTCACCATTTGTTTTGCTTTTTTTTCGTAAAGCGCGCCTGTGTCAACTGAGCGAAGGTGCCGCCATTCGGGCCGGAAGTAAAATGCAATGCGTAGAGCTTTGTAATTTTCACTTCTGCTGCGCATTCATTTTTTGTCAGCCAATGAAAAAATTCGAATTTTTGGGTGCATCAAGAGCTACTCGTCAACGACATTTTAAGACGAGTAGCACTGGGGATGAGAATGCCTGTAATGCTACTAACTAAAGCGTAAAGCGCCAAGATCACGATCACCCTCGGTTGAAGTAAAACGGAAGTGCTACCAGACGGTATATAAAGTCTCAAGAGTGAACAGCACCACTACGAACAGTGAGCGCGATGAATTTCCACATTTGGAACCTCTGGCAGTAGAAAATGGAGACGAACACGGCGCAGCAGACTGTCTTGTCCATGATCTTGCCTCAGCTGTAAAGCCCGATCATAACTATTCATCCGTAAATTGTTCAGTGGGAACTGAAAAGTTTCTGTGCTTACAAGATCTGGACGAACAAAACCAAGAGATCAAGCGCTTAAAAGCTAAATTGGAAGACAAAGAAAATCTTCGGAGAGAATTATTTATCAGTTAAGCGACCATGGACGACTCTGCGGTGAGATTTTACACTGGACTACCCTCCCAAGCGTTACTTATGGCTACTTTTAGTATTCTGAAACCTGCAGCGGAAAAAATAAAGTATTGGGTGAAAGGAGAGAGTAACCAAGCGGGAAAATACATGGTGAGATTTTTTCCGTTGCTGCATTTCACTGGCTTTTTTTTTAAATAGTCAAATAAATTATTGACTCATAATGAAGCATTTAAGAAGGGCTGAATTTTGGATTTCAATAACTTATCCTTTTTCTAATTCAAGGTGTTTCTGAACCCTGTAGAGATTTTTTAACCCTGAAGAACTGTATCTTGACATGCTGATCATTCAATTAAAAAAATTGGGGTCACCGAGTTCAATTTTGAGTTTGTAGCTCGTGAAACTCTTTAGGTCGAAAAGATACTCATAACGTGTACATCAATGACGGGGAGTTATGCAGCCAAATGTGATGTGAACTGTTTTGAGCCAGCTCAGAGGTGGAACGAATTCTTTTGTAAGGGGGGAGAGTGGTGGGGCCTGAAACACCAGTATTTCAGTTATTTTAATTTTTTTAGGGAGGAGAGGTTAGGGGGTGGTGAGGGGAGAGACTAATCACCAGCTGCTGTCCCCAAATGAACTAAATAATATACTTGTAGCACTTGGCTTTCAGTTAATGTTAAAATAAAATTTCTTACTCTATTTCCTTAGTAATGTGATACAAAACAGAAATCTGGGCCTAAAAGAAAGTTACCCTTGCTTGATGAATTTATTATTATGACTCTAGTCAAAATAAAACATGGCTTGACAGGAAGGTTTGTGGCTGACATCTTTGGTGTATCAAATACTCCGGTCACAAAAATCTTTGCCACATGGACAGCTTTTCTTGCTCGTGAAATGCAATACCTCATTCACTGGCCATCAAGAGATCAGATTAAGAGCTGTCTACCAAAGTGTTTTAAGAATTACCCAAATGCTAGAGTCATCATTGACTGTACTGAATTCCAGGTAGAAAAATCCAAAACACCCACAGCACAAATTCAAACATGGAGTGAATACAAAGAAAGAAATACATTGAAGTGTCTGGTTGGCATTTCACCTTCAGGTGCATTAACATTTATTGCTAAATTGTGGTCTGGGAATATATCTGACAAGGAACTTACAAAGAGGTGTGGCATTTTAGATCTCCTGGAGGCTGGAGATGACATCATGGCAGACCGTGGCTTCACAATACGAGATTATTGTACCGAGAGAGGTTGTACATTAAATATCCCTCCTTTTTCAAAGGGAAAACCATTATCAAGTAAGCAGGTCACAAAAACAAGACGAATTGCCTCAAAGAATTCATGTTGAACGTGCTATCGAGAGGTCACAAAATTTCTCTTTTCTGCAAAAGGTGATTCCTCTAAAAGTCAAACACACAATTGACAATTTTGTTATGATTTGTGCAGCTATTTGCAACCTGTACCCAAAGCTAGTAAAGTAACCATTTAAGTTAACAAAACAAGAAGAACAACCTCCAGGAAGAATGCTTTCAGTTTCTCCTTCAAATGAAGCCAAAAGTCTTTATCAAATGGTACATTCACAATACAAACACCCTTGCCAGTGTAAATAACAACAAAACCTTCCTCAAGTTCACATGCTGCCATTTCAATCTGTATCTGAGTATACCATGGAGAGTTTGTCTTCAATGTCAGTTTACCTTCGACTTCGTGAACATGGCCAGAACTAATTGTAGCTTCCTTTGGAGTTTTTTCTCTGAATTTCCATGACCATTTTGCTTCAACAACTCTGCCATCAGACGTCATGCCATCAGAACTGGCACCAAGGCATGAACAGTCATTTAACAGAACAAGCCCAGTCTTCCTAACTGAAAATTTCGGCGAATTTAACCTCTCAATTGAAACATAACGTTCTATTGCATCATCTTCATGAATTCGTCCATACTTTATTTCTGGAGGAAGCTTATTATCGTCCAAAGAACATTTACCCATTATAGCATTAACTAAACTTGTAGGATCAGTTCCTTCTCTCCTGGTGTGCACTCTATGTGCCACCGAACCTGTAATGCGGCCAATTCTATGCTTAAACCAATTTGAATTACTGCTTTGACCTACAGTAATCAATGATATTTCCTCTCTTTGGTCTTTGCTGACTTTGTAGTTCAAAACATAATTCTTGGCAAATTCTAAATATTCACCTGTAGTTGAGTATTGTTCCTTGGTGTCCATCTTAATTAAGCTCTTTTATTATATCGGACATGCAAGGAGCATGTTGTGTAATGATAGCTTCCTCCTCTTTAATAACATTAATGTCATGCTCAATAGGACAGCCTACTCGAATCGGATTTGCTTCTGAGGTAATTGTAGGAAGTATATCTAGGCAAACAGCTTCAGGATAAATGTCACGAATTGCATACTGAAGGAGTTTTTGCCCCTTTTCAAAAGATGCAACAACTGAATGAGGCCTGGGATCAAATTGGTGGCTTTCAAGTTGACCTAGCAGCGGGTTGTCTTCCTTTTTTCCTAAATTTAATTTGAAGGCTGGAGTTGAAGCCAGATCCCTTTTCTTTTGAATCCAGACACAGGGTTTGCCTGTACACGAAAGTGGATCATTTTGTTTTGCAATTGTTTTCTGAAGATCAAACAAACTCGCTGACAGATGTCTACATGCTTCATCTGTTCCACCAAAGCGTTACAAAAACCTGATAAAACTTCTCCATACATTTTTAGGATAATCCATCCTTCATAATATGGTTTACCATTCCTTGTCTTCTTCCTTTCTGTTGGACACACCTAAATAAATGGACCTGTTAGGCTGTGGAATGGTTCAAAATAGAATGCTTAATTTATAGCAACCTAGCTATAATATTTAATATGATACACTACAATTCAGACAACAATAGCTTTAAATCACTTGCAATCATTTTATCTTAACATAGAAGCTTAAAGACACTGTTGATGTTGTGGTTCAAATTTTTTTAATAGCTTGGAAATTTCTAAATCAACATTAAATGTTTCTTTAGCTACTTAGATTTTCAACATTTCAGAGCTGAAAAATAATAATCTGCTCTAGGCTGATCAGCATTTAATATCAGCTTTTATTATATGGCTGTGTCTCACAAGGACTGGGAACTACCGAATTCACGAATTTGATTGACTGAAATCGATATTGACCGCGGTCTAGATTTTCCCATCTACACCGGCATCTGTACTCACGACCTCGGTCAAGATTCTCCCATACAGACCTCCAGCTCGGTTAATAAGAGCTAATTCTTCTAAACCTCGTAAGTTGTTTAAGCTACATTAAATAATCATGGAAGCTATAAACTATCTGAGCTAACCTGAAATCTAACAAAGCTATAGTTAAAATCTTTTATGACCACTTGCTGGAGATTCACGACGTGACCTGCCTCGTAAAGTTTATAGCCCCGTAAGCCTTTGTAGGCTTTTAATCCATCGTGATCGTAGCCTGGCTTCATAATCGTGTAGTTGTACAAATCTGCATCCGTAAACGTTGGAGCATTTGAAAAATCCTTCGACCATCCCTGTTTGATCGACGACACCAGTGGCAGACGGCCCTGATCTGGCGTATCGTGTTCTGTAGAAAGAATAAGCTTTGGCGTATCTTCGCTGTCCGCAGAAATTTCTTGCGGGCGTAATTTCCAGGCTTGGAATGCGAGATTTGAGAGTTGCTCCTTGTTGTACGCTTTGCCCAGATCACTTAGTCCATGGGCCAGGACCCTGGAAAGAGCCATTTGGTACCAAAACGAGGGACAAATTCTAACACTTATTTTTAACAACGTTGATTCCTCTAGGTTATTTTGGTGTATGATAACCATGCCAAAGGAGTAGCTTTACTAGGATTATCACGTGATTACATGACGTCACTCGGTTTGGCTGAATAAGCAAAATTGGTAAAAAGATGCCTAATAATAGTTAAATGCAAACCTGAAAATGTTACATACATTGATTTTTGGTTATTGCAAACTTCAAACGCAGTTTTCAGACCTAATTCTAATAACTTATATATGACTTACAGGAATTATCCCTGAATGGTTTCCATGGCAACACTTGTCAAATTATAAATATGAACAATAAGACGGAAAATGTGAAAAAAAAGAAAGTGCTCGTGTAAATTGCATTGGTTACCTTCGAACGCTTGTCCTAAACTACATTGACTCCTCTTGTTTCGTTTGGTATATGATAGCCATGTCAAATGAGTAGCTATTCCAGGCTTATCACGTGTTCAATTGCAAATGACTCGGTTAGGCTGAACAGATAGAACTGGCACAAATGTGATTACTACGGTCAAGTACAAGCAAATGCAAATACAGTCATGTTACATACACTGGTTTTTAGTTATTGAAAATCTCAAACGTTTTCAGAACTTATGTCAACAACTTATTTTTAACTTAAAGAAATTGTTCCTGGATGGTTTCCATGGCTAAACTTGCCAAATGTTAAATATGAATAATTATTCAGGATATAAGAAACTGCTTGTACATGTGTTACATTGATAATTAAAGTTAGATTTCTTCGTCTTCTTCGCTGTCATCTGAGACAAACTCCTCGATAGAATCTTCACATCTGTTGTCACAGTCTAATAGCTTGCACACATCCGTGCACTTCAAACCATTTGCCAGGAAACTGCAGGTAGCAAGTTGAAGCCAGTAGTTTTAGCACGGTTGTAGGGGCTGGGTCACCGCTCATCACCAGTCAATGACAAAGTGATCACCGTCTTCGCGCCAGCCAAAACCAATGGGGTTCGCGTCCCTTGGCAGCTTTGCAGACTTCGCTTCCAAATGACTGCTTGGAAGTCTGCGCGAACCGCATGCTTGAACAAGCAGTCGACACAAGGTGGTAATTGGGAGGAGTTGATGTTACCCTTCTTGGTGCAGAATAACCTGTACCTCAGCTCATTAATGTTATCAGTATCATTATCAGTTATCAATAGAGCTTACATGTATGCTCTTGAAGGCTCTGAAAAAGCATATCTGATAGAATCCATTTCATCCCCAGCTGCTTAAACATTTCTTGGTAAGATGTCTGTTGCTTGACAAGTCGTAGGGCTCTTATCTTTTCCCTTCCAGGGAAGACACTCACTGTGTCACAACCAATGAAAGCAAGCATACCAATTGGGCATTTGCAAAGTTCTTCTCCTACGGCTGCCACCACACTGGAGATACTGACATATCTAGTTCTTGTCTGCGCTCCACACTTGACATACATGGATGCCGAATAAAGCAATTAAACGCCAGGCAAAGTAAGAATACGTCTGTATCTTCTGATGCCACAACCACCGCCTTGTATGAGCATGAGCTGCATTTCTTGGTACGCCAGGTATCAGCCTGGCAATAAGCCTGGTATCAGCTTCTTCCTTTGTGGAGTTGAGCTCTTCAACTATATTGGCAGCTTGTTAGGTAATCTCGTAACAGTCACGTTCGCACGAAAAGTGACCTTGCTTGTCGACTTTGTTCTGTATTAATCCCCTTTCCATCCCTTTACCACAAACTCTGTGAAGGCCTTTTTATTCTTTGGATTCAAAAGGAATTTTCTCCACTGCTGCACCTTGTGTTCGGATGCGTCCGCATGTAGTCGCACTAAGACCCTTAAAAGGTTTTTTCTTCGTGCGTTTTCAGGAGCTTTTTGTCGGGTAACTTCTACAAATCTCCTAGAACGAGGGCCGTCACCATCTTCTGCATTGTAAATGGGAAGATGTTCTGCATCCAGTGCCTCAACACTCCTCTTTTTGGTCTGAACTATCTGCGTTGATGGTTCCGGGAGAAGTTGTGGTCCGAAATGCCTCGCCTGCACCGCTATTCCATTTACTCTATGCGATGTTCCCTCACCCAATAACGTTTCTTCTAGGCGGTCAATGTTATCCCATGCCAAAGTAGTGCCACCCTGAGGCTGGATGTTATCTGGCAATGGGATTTCACTTGGTGATGTCATTTTTTTACGGCACAGTGCAGTGTTGATTTCTTCAAGCTGGGAATAGGCGATTCCGTGGCCGCAACGATTAAGCATTTGGATGAGTTCAACGTTATCTGTCGGGATTTTCACAGCATAGGGAAGAGGGATTTGTTTGGATGGCTTAACCTTTACTCTGCTTGCTCTAAACATCAGATCTTGGGCGAAGGATTTCATTAACCTCTGCACTCTTGGATGACAGTTTTTATCTGGCCACTCTTTTTTTCCAGTCAGATATGTTTGCAAGAACGAACCCAATAGCAGCCCGGTTTATATTTGAGCTCCGATAAGACTGGCTTGCATTGTCCTGTTTTTCCAGAAAAAGGGTTGTTATGTATTTGGCTACATGAAGTGTGTCAAATTGGCGGGAACTATGAAGACACTGGTGGTTTCTAACAAATTTTCAAAGAGGAGGACATCGCCAAATTCTGCCTGGAGATTCTGTCTGCTGTGCTTTTTTGTGGATAACTTGATTTCTTCAGCAACCAAAGCCGTGAGATACGTACGATAAAAAGTAGTTCTGTCATTTCAGTCAATCTGGCTATTTTCTCGTTTGTAAGAACATCCGATCTGATGTAATCATCTGATGTAAGCATCTGGTAAGCTTCTGACTTGAGATTAGCATACTCATCTTCTCAGCGATTCACCACAGCCATCGGTAGCCGCAGTTGGACTTGCCTCAGCCCTAGTAGACCCCTTGAAGCATGTCCTGTGGTAACAAGATTCAGCTGTTACGATTTCACGCGACGCAATTGCGAGAATCCTGCTGTCCTTCTTTTCCATGGCTGATTTTCTAATTGAGTGATCTGCACGTAAATCTCTGCATTGTTCCAAGGGTTCTCGATTACTTGTTCCCGTAAGATTCTTCTTTTCAGAGAATATGCAGAGATGTTCGTAAGTTGTGCTGGTACATGGTAGGCGACTGTCGGATCGAGGTCCTCTTAGCTGCCGTTGGTTGTTGGTCGTCAGTTCAGCTTGCTGCTTTGAAATTGTTTCCAAGAACTTTCTCATGGTAAACATGCTACGACATTTTCTGTAATAGTAAATGTTGGGATTTCTCCTTCATTTAGTGTCTCAGCAATATCAAGGTGTTTGTGTTTACGAACAGCAGCTGCTCGCCTCTTACAAGTGTACTCCAGGACTAATCATCTTTTGGTCTAACTAGTTCCGTATCATGGTCAGTACAGTGAATAATACATGCACAACTGGACTGTTCTGAACGTGATCGCTCTTGATCGATGTTTTGTTCTACAGGCGTCACATTTCCTCTTTTTGTGCCACCTATTCAGTCATGCAAGGTTCTACGTCAATATTAAGTCTTAAAGGTTTTAAAAAGCCATTTTTAAACTGGTTTAATTTAGGCGCTGAAGCTTGTATTTATTTATTCAGGTGTTCGTTCCTCACCAAAAATGATTTTATGTAAACAACAAAAGCAGCATAAAAGACCATCCGCACTGTCATTGTAAATTACCGTAGTCACTATACATGAATAAAATCATCTTTAGCAATGTATGAAATGACCCTCATATCAGAGGAAAACTATTATTTAATATCATTTTCCTTTTGATGCATTTCAAACTCCATATTTTTCAAAAGCTCTGATTATGTCATCTACTGCTACACCTTTCGTATAAAATGAGGAATGATATATACTCGAATGCCTATTTCGAGGATCTGTAAGTTTCTTGTCAAAAATCGACACTATCAGCTTAATATTTAGTTTATTGATTTCTCTAAATGTTCACCTAGATGCTTACTGTTTATTTATCCCCTGAGAACACTTCTCGTTTCTATAAGGAACCAAAATGTTAGCACAAATTAGCCCTACACACCTGTCAAGAATGCCGCCATCTTGGATTTACCTATGAGGCAATGTGAATGACAACGATGGTTGTTTTTTTAGTTTTTCGTGTAATCCTGACACAAATTTCTACCTCTAACAACTTCGAGGAGAAATAAAAATGTTTTCCCTTTTTTCAAATATCTTAAGTACTGATAAAACGATCGTGACCATATGTTTAGAGGATCTTCTTCTGAGTCTCGTTTCCATGCTGAAGCTATTTTTTGCGAAATTTTAAACTAAGAAATCTCACACAAAGCTACTCATTCAGAAAGGTTATCATACAAATTTGAAAACAACTCATGCAGTAGTATAAGCTGATAACACTTAGGTTTTGTCCTTAGGTTTGGTACCGAAAAGTGGTCTGGCCCATGGACTAACTTGTTTGGACGCCATGTAGCACCAAATATTATCTTAAAACAACTCCTTTCTGCCGGCTAAAGTAATTCTTATCGATTTCCTCGGACGATTTTTCTTCGAGATTCCACATAAAACTGCCAAAGCCATCATTAGAAGCTAGCCTGCGAACAGGCTCCCGGCGAGGACGGAAAAAAATTTCGGCGAGCGCGAAACAGAAGAATTCGGAGAGCAAAGCGATCGGGGCGGGGGAGCCTGTAGACTTTGTTTTTTATGTGCCTATCCGCCCTTGGTAATAAGCCTGTAACAACTCAGTCAATGAGGTAATTAGACCTGTGAAGAAGCTACATTTTCGGTACTTGCAAACAGTTCTAATCGAGCTAATAAAATAGCCGGGCCGGGCGTCATAATATAGAGTGCAAGTAAGCAACATGTTCACGGAATATTTCAAACTTAACTTTGTCCCTCCAGAGCCGATACTTAGAGAGTTTGAAACATATGAAACATATAAGCACACGATAGAGGTGTCAAACTCTGAGAAGCGACGAGCAGATAACAGCGGAAAGTCCGGAAACCATGCCTTTGACCTCTAAAAAAGTTGCTATTGCACCGCCAAACGGCTCCACTCCACTAGCTTCTACTTAAAATTCCACCTCGTAACAGAACATAAAGTACCCTTCAGAATCACTTGTGAAATAACGAGAGGTCGAGAGACCGAAACTTAAAACGGGACGGCAAATACACTATTGCAACAAACCGTTGGAGTCGTATAATTTTACAAACATCTGTCAAATATTCATCTCAAAGATGTCAACAATCAGCGATTTAACCAATCATATCATGATACCAGGAGCTGGTATCATAGAACGGCGGCATCAATAGAATGTCTACAGGCTCCCTCGATTCGTTCGGCTCACCGGGAGCCTGTTCGCAGGCTAGTTAGAGGCAGAATCTGAAGTCTGTAAAGAAGAACACGAGGCCGCCATGTTTTTCTAGCCCGAAGTTGCCTCGACTTGGCGTTCGCGGTGTTGCGAACCACGAAAAGAGCTATTGGAGCAAAAAAACATAACTTTTTAAACGAGCACTGCCACGGCATAATTAGCCAATTTTAGCCCTTTTTGGAGCATAAATTCATAACATTTAGTAAATATGATGTATTTTCTACAGAAATAAATTAAATTTAGTATGTTCTTACAATGCGTGTCGTTGAAGACATTTTAATAACGGTTCAGAGATGCGAGCAGCTAATTTGGACAGCTGACGACCGAGGCAAACTGCCATAAAACACAAATAAATTTACAACAACAGTTTATTTGAAAAACGTCATAATTTGGTGTCGTTATTGCGCATTTGCGGGCCTCTATGTACAGAATCTACGTCATTTTGTGAGCATAATTTCGGAAATCAGGAGCGTAATTTGGGAATTCTGGCATAATTTTGGCATAATTTTGCAAAATTTCGAGCACTGCTAGTAGCATAATATGCCACTTTTAGGAGCACAATCCGCTAAGGCCTAGATTTGAACCACTTTGGCCCAATTCGTTCACTTCCTCCACTTCCTCCTCATCCTCTCCCTTTCCCACTCCACACCCTTTCTCACCTGATTATGATTGGCGCATTTGAGAAGCCAAAGATCTTGAGATATTTAGGGAGTTGTTTGGGAGTTGTCTTGAAAGAGAAAGTACTTCTACACAGTTACATCGAAAGGAGTCGGTTCTTTTCTGTTATTGCAGTCCAAGGTAAGAAGTTCAATGTACAGATGCTCAATTAACGCGAATTGTATTCAGCCAGCTTTTAGTTTATCGCCTGGTGCGTGTAAATGAGCAATATAAGGTGAATTCCTGTAGTGAGATCAAGTTCGGCTTGAATTCCTTGAAACAGAAACTTTGAATTGAAGTTTGTCACCCTATTTAGGGTGTCTGGAAAACCCGAATAGTCGCGAATAGCGAACAGCGAATAGTCCCGAATAGCGAATAGCGAATAGTACGAATAGTGCAAATAGTGGCGAACAGTCTCGAACAGTGGCGAATAGTGGCAGATAGTAACAAATAGGGTACCCAGTATCTCGCAGTCAACCTCGTAGCAACTTATGATAGGATTTTTCCGCTAAAAAGCACAGACGCTTATCAGGACAAAAGGTGTTTCTAAATGTAATTTCTTCTGTTTTAACCGCTGCAAAAGCGTAAATACGTCTTGATTAGGTTATCCTTCTGTTTTCTGTTTTCTTAATGTCGGCGATGGACAGCCTACTAGCCTGAGTCCGGAGAAGAAAAGGTAATAAATTTACTGAAATTCTGTTGCTTACTTGGATAATTAATTAACGCTGGATATTAGATGTAAGCGGTGACTATTGACGACTATTCGTCACTATTCGCCACTTTTCGCGACTGTTCGCCACTATTCGCACTATTCGAGACTATTCGCACTACTCGGGATTATTCGCTATTCGCTATTCGCGACTATTTGCTATTCGCTATTCGGGTTTTCCAGACACCCGCTCCTTCCATTCAGTTTACCAATCTCATCAGGCAATGTAGTCAACTGGTTATCACCCCACAACAGTACCCGGAGTTTATTGAGATGTTTTATGTGTGATGATAAAACTGTCAGCTCATTGTTGCTCACATTCAGCCATATCAGCTCCTTTCAATCAGTTCATCAATGTCATCAGGCAATGTAGTCAACTGGTTATCACCCTACAACAGTAGCCGGAGTTTATTGAGGTGTTTTATGTGTGATGATAAAACTGTCAGCTTATTGTTACTCACATTCAGCCACACCAGCTCCTTCAGTTCATCAATCTCATCAGGCAACGAAGTCAACTGGTTAGTACTCAAGTCCAGTCTCCAGTCTCCATTCTCACATCCAACCATTCCAGCTCCTTCAGTTCACCAATCTCATTAGGCAATGCAGTCAACTGGTTACTACTCAAGCACAGTCCCCTTAGTTCTTTGATGGTAGAACAGACAACTGGTTGTTACTCACACTAAGCACGGTCAGGTTACTCAACTCAGCAATGGCTTGAGGAAGTTCTCTCAACTGGTTCTCGTCTAATCTCAGCGTTTTTAGATTTTTCAGCTTGTTAATACTTGTTGGTAATTCTTCCAGATAATTATCCGACAAGTCAATTTCCTCCAATTCAGTCAGGTCAGTAACAGCTTCAGGAACAGTTACGATTGACAACCCTCTGCCACCAAGATCTTGATTTGTTCTGATAGACATGTTGAAATGCACAAACTTAATTCCAGAGGAAGAAATTCTACATGGTCATTTGGTCAACAGCTGATGCTGGTTTGCTTTGCTATCGAGTCAGAAATACAGCTTTTAGTAAGCGCTCTCTTATCTGACTCGTCCCCATTCGTCTTCATACAACTTCCTACAGTGCGTGGCACGGTGTGAGATGGAACCGCAAGGTGAGATGGGTACCCCTTGCTCCCCCCTTGCGCTTTTCCCCTTGCGCCGTGCCACGTGTTGTATGAAGAAGACTGGAGACGAGTCAGCTCTCTTACAGGGTTCTTTCCCTGGTGCAGCATATACATGAAAATCTTTTGAGTTTTTGTCATCTTTTATCTGATGATTCTGGATTTACT
>NC_138151.1:17916324-17918824 GCF_964199315.1 Orbicella franksi
CAGACTCTTTCAAATCATATATAATCTCAACAAATTAAGCAGAATTGCAGTTCCTTCTGTTTGACGGACTATGGGGCAGTAACTGCTTTTCAAAGCTGTTGAAGGACGGTGGTAACAGTTAAATGACATTCAGTAAGAACTATAGGAACTGTTTGAACCCGACAACATGTTAAATGGAATTAGTCATCGGAAACTATCTTCCTAAAGCTTCTCCAAAATCCAGCAACCATCGAAGGTGTTTGGATAAATGTACGTAGCCAATCGCAATCATGGCTATTTGCTTGTGTGTACAGACCACCGCTTGATCTCTCCTTCTACGATACGTTTAATGTCATGTTAGAGGAGGTTTGGTCTACGCGAAAAAACATAGTAATCATGGGCGATTTAAATTCTGATTTGTCTCTAAAAAGGCAAGAACGTGTCGAATCTCACCTCGGTAGGCGCCTAACGCGCATATTAAACACTTACGGCTTAAAATGTGTCATAAGAGAACCGACCAGAATATCTGACAAAGCACAAACATTAATCGACCTGATAATTGTTAGCCATGCGGAGAGCATCACAACAGCTGGAGTCGCCCACCTGGGAATATCTGATCACAGTTTTGTCTATGCAAATTTGCGAATGAGAAAGAAGAAAAATCCATTGGTAACGAAAGCCGTAAACAACTACAAGAAATTCGACCAGCAAAAATTTAAAAACGACATCGAATGTGCCCCTTGGAGTGTATGCGAGATTTTTGATGACCTAGAGGATCAAGTATGGGCATGGCAACACATCTATCAGGAAATCGCGTCTAACCACATCTCAACCAGGAAAGTCAGAAAGAGAGAAAACAAATTGCCGTGGATAACTAACGAGATAAAGAAAGAACAAAACAACCGTTACCGGCTGCTAAAGCTCTTTAAAGTTAACAAAGATCCAACAACCTGGAGCTCGTATAAAGCCGCTAGGAACCGTGTAAAGAAATTGATCCATAATGCGAAAATTTCATACTGGAGGGAACAATTTGCTGACACCGACAATAGCAAGAAATTCTGGCAAGAGGTAAAGAATGCACGAGGCATCGGCACGAGAAAACCAATTTCACCAGTCTATGACAGAGATAGTAACATCCTAACAAACGATTTCGACAAGGCCGAAGCTATGAATGATTACTTTGCAAGCATTGGAACTCAGCTTGCTGAAAAGTTTGACCACGATGCCATGACTGCTCAGCCATTCGAGACCATTTATCGTATAACACCCACCATAAACCAAATTGGCCTGTCCAAAAAACAAGTTAAGCTGAAACTATCTCGGATAAAACAAAAAGCAGGGGGTCCTGACAAAACAACGTCACGTGAAATGGCGGAGGCAGGCGACACCCTCTTTGAAGGTCTCTTCAGTATATTTAAGAACAGTATTCAACGCGGCCTCCACCCGAGTAACTGGAAAATTGGAGAAGTAATCCCAGTTTTCAAGAAAGGGTCCAAGTCAGATTGTGCGAACTATAGACCTCTGACGATGCTAAATTTAAACAGCAAAATCTTAGAGAGTATTGTTTGCGACTCTCTAAACAATCATCTCGAGATGCATAGCCTTGTTCACTCAAACCAATGGGGGTTCAAGAAAGGAATCTCCACTGAATCATTACTCGTCTATCTCACTGAAACACGGAAAAAGGTAATTGATACTGGCCACAAAGTCGGAGTACTATTTATTGATTTCAAAAAAGCTTTTGACACTGTCGACCACAACATCCTTCAACTCAAATTATCAGCTGCAGGAATATCGGGTGGTTTCCACGAGTGGATCGTAAGTTACCTCTCAAATAGATGCCAATTTGCCACTGTAAATGGAGTAAGATCTGGGCTGCGACCAGTCAATATTGGGGTCCCTCAAGGTTCCCTCCTAGGTCCTAGACTTTTTGCAATTTATGCAAATGATTTACCCAACTCGTCCGCAACCGGATTTATTCATATGTTTGCCGACGACACCGCCGTGTATTACATTGGGAAGGAGGTTGAAGAAATAGTGGATGCGTTAAACCGAATATTAATTGATTTTAAAAGCTGGTGCGACCAAAATCGCTTGACTGTTCACACTGGCAAGACGGAAGCAATGTTAATCTGCAAACACGCATTTGTCGGCCCTATGAGACCACTGATATTTGGCAACTCATATATATATTTCACCTCCAAATCTACCTGCTTGGGTGTTGTAATCGACCACAACTTGAACTGGAAACCTCAAATTAAAATGCTCCATTCCAAATTTGGAGGAAAACTAAAATTCCTAAAGTCTATGAAAGGACTGCCTACCTGTGTTCTTGAAGAAATCTATTACAAAGGCATTGTTCCAAGCATAACCTACTGCATTGCCGTATGGGGATCCTGTTCATTGTCTTCATTTAACGACCTAGAGCATTTACACATAAAAGCTGCAAAACTAATCCATAAACTCCCTAGTGGAACTCCTGATTGTGACGCCCTTAAAAGGGCGAAATGGAAGCCATTGA
>NC_138151.1:17921324-18093824 GCF_964199315.1 Orbicella franksi
ATAAGCGCCTCGGGCGCTAAATCGAATCATTACGGTGTTTATCACCGCTGCAGCAATCAGCTTTAGTGTACATAGGAGCCGCACTGTCAGAATGTGACTTTATTTATCTTCCTTTATTGTTTTCAATTTTGATTTGAACTTAGCCACTTAAATAGGATGCAGATTTATGACAATGCTCTCAAAAATCTTTACAGGTAAACAATAGATTTTCTTTATCGCTTTTTGCTGTTGTTGTTGTTGTTTTTTTTTTTTTTTTTGGTATTTTTATGTTTTTTGGTTTTTGTTTTTTTTTTTTTTGCATTGTTGTGAAAAAGTCACGGTGTAAGTTAATGTGTTTTTTTAGAATTGGTGCCTCGGACGAGCACTCCCATCTCTTGAAGTGTTTTCAAAGGGGTCCTGTAAAACTTAAAAAGTAAACAAAAATCTAAAACCCTAAGTATACATCAGTGAAAAGTACATATAAAAATCACATTTAATAATTACCTTTATTATATGGCTGTGTCTCACAAGGACTGGTAACTACCGAATTCACGAATTTGATTGGCTGAAATCGATATTGACCGCGGTCTAAATTTTCCCATCTAGACCGGTTTCATTTTGCGTTGAAAAAGTAGCAAACTAAAATACAAAAATGTTCACCATTTTCTTTTAGTTTCTTCTCAATCATTTATGGAAGTGCCAAAAGCTTGATGACAAAAAAAAAGTAAAGAGGACGATCAAATCTCGGCAGGTTTAAGTTAAGCTCATCGCCGTTCGCAAGCAAAATGTCACCAAACCAGTTACATTAAACAAATTAAAGTTTTCTTCTTTGCCATATAATAAACATCTTATTGACCGAGCTAAGTCGGTCTGTATGGGAGAATCTCAGTTGACCTCGGTCTATACTCACGACCTCGGTCAAGATTCTCCCATACAGACTCCTGTTCGGTTAATAAGAGCTAGGTAAAAACTATAAATAAAAAAGTTCGTTGACTTTTTTTCGAACTAGAACTCTAGAATTCATATTTCTGACCTCTAATAGTAACCTATCTTAAATTAAAGCACCTAAAAAGAAACACTTTTACGACCAAACTCCAGTTTCATTTTGGGTGGTCCAACGGAGGAAAGTCTGTTCCTGGTGTTGAAGTTGTGACTTTTCCTCGTGAAAGGCGTACATACATTAACATGTAGGCAGTCAAAAACACAGAGACAAACTTTTCTATTCTTTCACATGGGGGTCTTTCCGGTCGTGAACCTCTGAAGCGTCGTTAGGAAGTCACATTCCCCTTGTCAGTTTACTGTGCTGTTAAATGCTTAAAGATCGAAAAATGGCTGGTTGTAACAGTCGTTAGGTTGTCGGATGGCGATAAACAATGCACGAAAGAGACTGAATCACTCGATTGTTCTTCGGAAAATTATCGGATCAATAAGCTCGACAGGTAGCATACTCGACATTCTTCGGTTAAAAGAGTGGGAAAAAGGCTCGATTTTCCGCCATGGACACCATTCTGTAAGAACATGATAAACGATCAGCAACAAAAACAAACAGTCAGGTTATTTTGTCCTCTGAAATTCATGGGAATTTAAGCCCCGTGAATGGCTCCAACTTTCCCCCTTGATTTACCGCCGTGCAGATGAGTCAGTGTCGTTATTTTTTATTTCTTAGGAAGCCACATTCCTCTTGTCAGTTTTACTGTATAGTTCTGTGCTTAGACAGTAGGCGGCTAACAATTATCGTCGGATGGCGATAAGCAGAGTACGAAGGGAACCAAATCAATCGAAAGTTGTTCGGAAATTCATCCGATTTATACTCGACATTTTGTAGTTAATAAGGTGAACCCTGTTGGAAAGAATACCGTAAAAGCAAAGAAGAAGTAAAAGTTAATTGAGATCTGTCAGAATGAACAGATAATTATAGAGGGTCGTAGAGTGGAAAGGGGAGGAGAGGATGGGGAGGGGGGTCTCTGGCACGACTCACGAACAAAACAAATAGCGAATCACGGATCTTGGATATCAAAATTTCATTTTCCTTTATCACGAAAACAAGCAAGTTTGGTACTTTTTTTAATAACCTGCTCATACTCTAGAAAGAGTGTTTGAAGAAAGCAAAATCGTGAAAGGTTAAGACTCTAAGTAAAGGCCCCATCAGTTGCAAATCGCATACCTAAATCACTCTCAATGTATATTTGATGGTTACCGATGCCTTACGAGATGTTACGATAATTATGCAGAGGTCATATTTGATGTTTTCAGTCTTAATAAATCTTCTGGAGGACTCACGTCTCAAAATCATGCACAACAGAGAGGTGAAATCACGATTATTGAATAATATTTCAAGTTTTTCAGGGGTCACGCAAAACGCTCAAGTCACAGGTCACGAAGAATCACGTTTCACTCGTTGAAGGCAATTTATGAACTGATTGTCTGTTTTTCGTTTGTAGGTGTCGAGGGAAATTTCAGTGTTCAAATCTCTGAACAAGATCATATTGGCCCCTTGAAAAACAAACCAATGGAAGAGAGGAACTATTATTTGTTATTTTCTGTGCTTTTCCAGCTAGTATTTTTAGTGTTTATGTTTGCAAAATGTAGCTGTCGACAGTTGGTCTGGGACAGAATACAAGCTGTTCAGTAGCGGAGGTTTTTACAATACTTTAGGAGAGAGAAACAGGACTTACTGATTATAATGGGCAAGAGACAAGACTAGCGCCGCATATGAAATGGCTGTTTCCAATTCCAGGCAAGGACATTTTTGATGGGGGCTGATCTGCGACAATGAGAGAGTGATGTAACATTAAGGGCAGACCATTCCTGCCTAAGCCATTAGGGACTGATAAGAACAAAGTCTACACTGAAATGGAGGCAGGGCTTTGAGGTTAGCTGAAAGGGAACATTTCCCAGCCTATAGCCCTGAATTTAGATTAACAACAAAGGACCCTGCCAGCTAAGGTCACAGCAGAACATTGTACAATCTCCCTGTGAAAAGGAAACTGAAAGTATCTGAGAAATGTTTCGTAGTATACTTTACAAGTTTGTCTAGTTTACACAATCAGATTTGAGAGAAAAAATGTTAAAAATTGTCACTGTAATAAATTTAGTAATTCGTGTTATTTATCACTGGTCACATAGCTAGCTAGCTAGCTAGATAGATAGATAGATACATAGATACATAGATAGATAGCTAGATAGATTGATACATAGATAGATGGACGGACGGACGGACGGACGGATGGATGGATGGATGGATGGATGAATGGATGGATGGACGTAGATTACACAATAATACGATATATACAAAAATAAAAACATAAATATAGGAAAGTATATTACAACAAATATCGAAAGCCTATAATTACCATAATAATATCTTCAGATTTATGTACATTTACAGTATTTATTAAGGTCATTCCCCAGTATTGCATTGCGCATCCCTATTGCGCATAATTTATTGCGTCATTAGCGCGCGTTCGTGCATGCGCATATTGAAAACATGGCGGATTTGCCTTGATATTGGGTTCTGTCAGTTGAAAAATGGCTATAGCTCACTAACGAGCTCGGGCACCCCGAATTTTTTTCCAGTCATCTCAATCAACTAATCATTAGCTTTGCGTGAGAAAAGACTGATCTGATTTCTATGTTTGAAAATTGAATAAATAAGAAAAATAGCAGCTGCACTGTAGTCTTTTCTATTTTGCAGTTCGATAACCGTGGCGAGCAATTTGGTTCCAATATTTTAACAAGGATTCAGCTGTCTGTCAAAATCAAACTTAAAAAGTTTATTTGTGCCGGCCCGACACAAGTATTGACTGTAGTTTGAGGCGTGTTTTCATGAGTCTGAGCTCACAAAGAGTTTACAATAACTTGGAATGCGTTCTTGTAATAAGCATTAAATAACGCTAAAATGGGACATTTTCAATTCCTCACTGCTCCTTAACGAGCATGGGCACCCCCTTTTTTTATTTTATAATTTACGTTCTCATATGATAAATATTCATTAGACAAAGTTTGAACAAAAATCTATTGGCAGTTATATTTCAGGGGAATTATCTTAAAAACCGTACTTCCATGATAATAAAGAGATCTCCTGGCTGTTTCCGTTCTTATTGCAGGCAGATGTGAAAGATTTCCCTGCCGGGTTGAGCGAGTACAAATGTACTTATTGAAAACAAAATAGTTATTAAAATATTGAGGATACCGACCATCTAGGTATTTCCTCACAAGCTTAAAGATATGTTCATCGCGCCTGGTCTTAAGACTTGGCCATTTTGAAGCTTCCATAGTAGTGTCACTCCTAGATGTCTTTATTACTAGTCTTCCTACTCGCTTCTGCTGAGCTTCTAAAGTTCCATTGTTTACTTCCCCTCAACACGCTCAGACCCCAGCACAATACTCTAATATCGGTCTAATCATTGAAATATAAATGGCATTGGCACTATGTGAAGTAATATGGCGACGAGCACGGCCTAGCATACCGACCCGCCTACCAGCCTTAGAAACAATAGCTTTAACATGTTCATTCCAGCTGAGGTGTTCATCAAAGATAACATCCAAATATTTAAACTCAGTGACGCACTTTATGGCAGACTCATTGATAGTGACCGAGAACTGATTTATCTTAGCAAGTTTCCGCGGAGTCCCAAACAGCATTGCCTCAGTCTTAGTTATGTTAATAAATAAACAATTTAAATGAAGCCAACATTCAATGGCTTGCAGTTCCTTCACTAAGGTAGCCTGGATAGCAGATAGTTCAGGAGCTGAGAAAAATACTACGGTATCGTCAGCATACATGAGAATACTGCACTCCACCACCGCACTGGGAAGATCGTTCAGGTGGAGGATAAATAACAGCGGCTTGGTCGATGTTCCTTCGGATTGTATCCGCGAAACACATAGCGGCCCACTCCGTGGCGTGGCACTTCCGGAAACTACATTGATACGGGCTACGAACTTTGTGGCACTGAAGATAAGCCTACAGTTGATGGGGTACAGCTCTTTTTAACACCTTAGAAACTGCGGGCAAAATAGAGATAGGACGATAGTTGTCCATATTATCAGCTTTGCCTTTTTTTGAACGAGGGGATGACGCGCGCGGCTTTCCATTCTAAGGTAACTACCCCTGACTGCAAAGAGATGTTAGTAATTGCAGTCAGGGTTTGGCCACAATGTCCGCGGAATCAACCAGAAGGCGGGCTGGAACATTGTTAAGACCAACTGCTTTACCAGGTTTTGATTCCCGCAGTTTAGATCTCACATGAGCCTCAGATTCTTCAGCAAACTTGAAATCAGGGTAGTGGTGAGTAGGAACTGATTCACCGGGACCACAGTAAGACCGCACAGACTCCAACAATTAACCGCGTCACAGAAGACGTAAAAAACCTGTTGAAGGAATCAGCAATCAAGTTTTTGTAAGACCATACTTGAGAAGACACTTACAACACTTACTAGAGCTGTATCTTTATTTAATTCTTTATTTATTCTTTATTTAATTGCACTTACTTACAAGGTGATTTTGAAAACTCACTAGTTTGACTTTATACCCGTCTTTCATTTTGTCACAGTGTTGTAAAACAGATTACCTTAAAATGACCGTAACACGCATGTTACGTCATGCTCACTTACTGGCTTTGAAAACTCACTAATTTGACGTATAACTGGCTTTTAGTTTTTTCACAGTGTTGTAAATATAGATTACGTTAGAATGACCTTAAAACATATGTTACATCATGTTCACTTGCTGTCTAACAAAAACTAAAATAAAGGGACATACACATTGTACAGGATTACCTTAATTTCCAAATAATGCAACTGAAACAATTAACTATTGGACAAATAGCAAAAGCCGTTGAACCAATAACTTTGTCTAGTTTGCTGTGCCATTTTTTGATACTTTCTGGCCATGACAAAATAAGGTTTTTTTTTTCAATTTGAAATAAACACGAGTATCACATCATATAGACACTGTTACGGGTTGTCTGAAGTTCAAGTGTTTAATTCGTCTTTCTACATTCTGATTTATGTTTAATCTGGTTGGTGTTGATTTGGTTCCTGCAAGGGTCTAAAGATACTTTTCTCTACTCCATCACCTCCCCAGGGAACAATTTTAGGACCTCTTCTGTTCTTGATATATATTAATGATTTACCACGTTGTCTGACATATTCGGAACTGACCCAGAATGTACGCAGATGATACCAACCTGACGCTTGCCAGCACTGATATTGAGCAAATAAATTATCGCCTTAATTGCGACCTGGTTAATGTGTACGAATGGCTGTCTGCTATCAAGCTTACCCTAAATATGACAAAAACTGAGTTTATGCTTATTGCATCAAGGCAGAAGTTATCACAATTTATGGAAAGCACCTCTTACTATAAACGAGAACGCAGTAGAACAAGTAACCTCCGCTAAATCCCTTGGAGTTTATGTCGATCAAAATATAAACTGGGAGTATCATATTGAAAATATCTCCAAGAAGATAGCTTGTGCCATTGGTGCAATTAAACGAATTCGGCTTCTCACTCCATTTAATGTTTTAATTAAAGTTTATAATAGCCTTGTTCAACCACATTTTGATTATTGCAATGCAGTGTGGGGAAACTGTAACAAGGGCCTTTCTGAAAAACTGCAAAGGCTTCAAAATCGCGCAGCTCGCACCCTAATGTCTGCAAGCTATGATAGTAATTTGGATGATTTGTTCCGGACACCAGGGTGGCGAAGACTCTACCATCAAAGATTGGAACAGAAATCTATCCTAATGTATAAAACATTACATGGTATGACACTTGATTATCTGAGGTCAAAATTCGTACATCGTGACAACGTAAGTGCTTATCGTTTAAGGAATACCGAAAACAAATCAGTTCTTCCACGACCTCGAACTGATTATCTTGAAAAGTTTTTCGTACAGCGGAGCTCAGTTGTGGAACAACTTACCTATAGACCTAAGACAAGCGTCTTCACTGACCGATTTCAAATCTAAATTAAGTCGCCACAGTTTAAAGTAATATCTTAATTTTAAGTAAATTTTTAGACACGGCCTCGATGAAAAGCAGTTTTTTTTTTTTGAAATTAATTTTTATTGTAATTAGGCGGATAGGTAGATAGTCCAGTAACTTTGTTGACTGATGGAAAAACCGTGTATAAATAAAGTTATCTTATCTTATCTTATCTTATCTTATCTTATCTTATCTTATCTTATCTTATCTTATCTTCCCTCCAGGTTCTTTTTGGTTCTCCTCCCTCCAAGGACACTGCAAATTCTCATTCCATCTTAACACACGAACACTTACCTGAACGAGTAGTTCAACAAACTCTTTCCTGTTTAGTGGCTACTGAAATAAACGTTTCATTTATATAACATTTACCTGTCATGCACAAAAAGAAAAATGAAACAAACAAGCAAAGAAGCAAAGAAGCAAAACAATCAGGGATTTCTCTTGAGGTTAGGGGGGAGGGGACGCGCGCTAAGGGCTATAGGCATCCTACAGCAGTCCCAGTTATTTTAGAGTTCATTTTCCACCCTGGACACCGAAAATGCAGTAGTGTGAGGGGGAAATTTGCCGATATTCGTAACCATAAAAAAGCCAACAGTTAGCAGTTAAGTGCAAGTCCAATAACCATGGTAACCACCTGTCTATCTCTATTATCGTACAACGCCTTGTAGTGAGAACTACCTAAAGTTGTAAGTAGTTAATATTTACGTGCAGAATAACTGACTTGCCTATGATGGAATAGCCTAGAACAACAGTGCGCTCATTGGCAGCCAATAGCAGTTGGGATTACTAAACGAAATATTAGATCATTTGTTTAGAACCTATATAGCATATATACATGTGCTTTGTAATTGTTCTTCGGTTACGCTCCCGGGGGTGGGACACCGGATACCACTACCTCGCTTTGGTTATGTTCTGGTTATATTCTGGTTATGTTCCTATTGCATTCTGGCGTGTGTTCTTGGATTACAACGATATCGTTGGACCTAAGTTCTGAGTGATGTTGACGTCTCTGAAGATAATTTTCTGTAACATATTCCGGTACTGATCCTCGCAGCCAGAGACTTTCCCCAGGTTTTTACAGAAGTGCTTTCCCAGGCCAAAAATCTATTATCACAGTAGGAACACGATAAACGATCAACAATAGAAACAGTCAAGTGGTTTTGTTTATGCTGGTTAGCCTGCATGGCGGTTGTTTCCTGTCCAATCACAAGAGGCGAACAAAACGCTTGGGAGATACTCAATGGGTGGAATCGTGGGGGGAAGGGGCTGGGTTGGGCGCGTAAGGGACGAAACAAAATATAATCTCGGCAGAAAAGCTTTTCGTTCTGCTCTTGCGATTGGAAATGAAACGACTGTTGCACAGGCTAACACTGATTTCTGAGGAACATTCCCCATTTAGTTTACAGTTTCTCTATTTCTCAATGACAAAGAAACATTCACCTAACATTTTCACTCGCGCTTCTTTCCAATTCAATCGGTTTTATTTTCGCGCGATCAAGGAAATGAGAACACAGAGACAATTTGGAAAAGTTCATGACATAAAAGATTTGAGTTAATGAAGATGAATTAATCCAAACTAATCGAAAATGCCTTGTGATTCAGTCGCATGAACGACAATATTAGTTTGCTTGTTATTCATTACGATCAAGAGACGATCACTCTTGTCACGATTGAGTCGGCAAAACCATGCATAGAAACGGCAATACTGGAATAACTGAGTTTTGTTCATTTAGGTTTAGAGAAAGGTTAACTGTTAATAGAAGGTAGTAAAGGGCATTTTAGAGCCAAGTAAATACGGTAGCCCATTTTTTCCCCCTGAGACGTGAAATGGTTAGTTTTTTTCCAGAAGTGCAGCAGCTCTCGTAAGCTTGTAATTGTTTTTCATTGTTAGCAGCTGTTATTGTTTTGGGGCTAGGGGCATTGTTTCTGTTGTTTGTTCTATTTTCCTCTCAAAGGGTATCAAACCATTCATGTGACACCTTACAAGAGCTGCTACATGACCCCTCTTCTTTTTTTTCTCGTAAATTGCGATTTTTTTTAAATTTTAATGAAGAAACTAAAACTGTTTCTTACACTAATTACAATACTAATAGAGTTACTTATAATACTCACAAAATTTGTATACAATACAATTACTTGCGCCACTTACAATATTTATACTTACATTACAATTTAATACGATTACTTACAATATTTACAATTTAATACGATTACTCACAATATTTACAATTTAATACGATTACTTGCGCTATTTACAAATCTTGCACAGCAAATAGATTACTACAGCATGCTTACTTACAATACATAAACCCAGCTTACTTCTGTCAGTAACTTGAATTGTTAATTTGAGCTGATAAAAATATTTAGTCTGTATACATGCACCTTGTTTCTTTTCCTTTTGTTTCCATTTCGTTTTCAAGGGACTAGAATAAAGTTATCAAGAGATTACAACAACAGCAACAGATGCTCGTACTTTTTTTTAAAGTGATTGCAGTTGTATGTAAAGATATCCAGTAAGTTTAAAAATTGAGTATATGTAGTCAGGAGATGACATAATCGATAAAAGTGCCGTTTTTTGTCACTGACTTGTATATTTTAGCAAGACTTTTCGGCCAACTCTTAAGCCTTCATCAGTTGAAAAACCGCTTGATGTTACGCGCGATTTAAAAACTTTTTTAAAATTGAAACGTTGCGCGTGCTACATATGCGCGTGACTCGAGAGAATTTTAAGTGCGTGCCAAGCACTTGTAGACTTCAGGGATGACTATGTGATCATTCCCAGCGTTCGGGTCTTTTACAGACATCCAAGCTTCTAGAAAAAGCCGCTGATGATAATGTGCCTCATGTCCGACCACTTCAACGTTTTCAAAATCCATGTGATGATGACATTCGTGAACATGGCACGCAAGTTTGGAGTTATGATCGAACATCAAGACAACCTTTTTGTGCTCGGAAACCCGCATCTTCAGTGATCTTTCGGTCTGGCCATGGTATACAAAATCGCACTGACTGCAAGTGATTCTGTACACTACTCCAGATGATGGACGGTCGGTTTCATCCTGCCGTTTCGGTCGAGGAAAAAGACTGTTGATGGTTCTCTGTGGCTTGTATGAAACTTGTATACTTTGTTGCTTTAGTAAGCGACCAATTCTTTCGGAGACGCCCTTGAAGTACTACAAAACCATTTGTGGTAGGCTTAGTTGGTTTTGCTGCCAGCGCTCTTTCACAATCGTTGATAAAGCGAGAGGGGTAGTTGTTCTCTCGAAGCACCGCTTTTACTCGTCGCGTTTCCTCGCGTTTCCCTTTACTCGTGGAGGGAATGTTTCTCGCACGAAGGAGTAACGTGTTAACCACTGATCTTTTGTGGCAAGAGGGGTGGTGAGAGAGAAAATCAAGGTAGCGATCTGTACTCGAACTCGGCACTCCTTCGTGCGGGGAACATTCCCTCCACGAGTAAAGGGAAACGCGAGGAAACGCGACGAGTAAAAGCGGTGCTTCGAGAGAACAACTACCCCTCTCGCTTTATCAACGATTGTGAAAGAGCGCTGGCAGCAAAACCAACTAAGCCTACCACAAATGGTTTTGTAGTACTTCAAGGGCGTCTCCGAAAGAATTGGTCGCTTACTAAAGCAACAAAGTATACAAGTTTCATACAAGCCACAGAGAACCATCAACAGTCTTTTTCCTCGACCGAAACGGCAGGATGAAACCGACCGTCCATCATCTGGAGTAGTGTACAGAATCAATTGCAGTCAGTGCGATTTTGTATACCATGGCCAGACCGAAAGATCACTGAAGACGTGGGTTTCCGAGCACAAAAAGGCTGTCTTGATGTTCGATCATAACTCCAAACTTGCGTGCCATGTTCACGAATGTCATCATCACATGGATTTTGAAAACGTTGAAGTGGTCGGACATGAGGCACATTACCATCAGCGGCTTTTTCTAGAAGCTTGGATGTCTGTAAAAGACCCGAACGCTGGGAATGATCACATAGTCATCCCTGAAGTCTACAAGTACTTGGCACGCGCTTGAAATTCTCTCGAGTCACGCGCACTTACAGCACGCGCAACGTTTCAATTTTAAAAAGTTTTTAAATCGCGTGTAACATCAAGCGGTTTTTCAACTGATGAAGGCTTAAGAGTTGGCCGAAACGTCTTGCTAAAATATACAAGTCAGTGACAAAAACGGCACTTTTATCGATTATATCCAGTAAGTGATTCTTCACTTCCATATTTTTCAAGTTCTGAATCAAAAAAACTTTTCCAGCTTCCACAGTTTTCCTTATCTTGATACTTTTTTATCCACGTGACTTTGAGAACTCTATTAAAGGAAGCTATATCAATCTTCTGAGTAATCATTTATGATTTCTTCTTATTTTGTCGCTTTTGTCATGTCATTCCATAAGAAGTTATAAAACATTACGTTTATTTCCTTTATTACTGCATGATTTGTTTGCAGAAAAGAAAATATGTATATTAATTGTGAAGCTATGTGGCTTTTTAAAAAGGTAATTTTTCTTAAAGACTGAGTCCGCGAAGTTTCCAGCATCCCAAACTTGACTTAATTTTTTCGATTTTATCTTTGTAATTCAAAGATATAGTCTCATCAGGATCTGTTGACAACCATATCCCTAACGCTCTGACATTTTTTTTTCGGCCATTTGAACTTCTTTTCAGGGCAAAGTTTAAAATCCCAATCCGCTATCGCACCAGTTCAACGGCAAAGCTTCTGTTTTTTGCTGTTAAGTCTGAGGCCGAATACATTACCGAAAGTGTCTATTATCTTTTAATATAAATCTACTAGCTTTCTATCACGAATGCCGTCCACGGATTGGCTATGCTACTCACGTTCTATTCTGTGATAGATAGTGAGTAGCGTAGCAGCGTGCACTGGGGCCGCTTCTTTGTCTTTTCGAAGTGTCTGTGAAGATGATTTAGTTTCAAGTTTTGAACGACTAGTAGATTTATACTAAAACAATCAGATTATTCGCTCTCGATTTCTATGCGTGATAGCTGACTCGGGCTGCGTCCTCGTCAACTATCACGCGATAGAGATCTCGAGCTCATAATCTAATTGTTTAAAAGTTGCTAGAAAGGAAACCTCCGAGCCGTCTAAAATAAGGGTCGTGTCATCTACATATTGGCTGAGTTTAGTTTCATTACCCTTTAGGTTATGCCACGGATTTCTTTTTCCCTGGCGAATTGCATTAGCGACTACTTCTACTTACAGAGAGAATGAATAGATAAGGTGACAGAAGGCAAACTTGCCTAACTCCCCGGCATAGCCAAAGAAATTGCTTCCCCATTCACTGTTTAATAAAGCTTAATATACAGCTTTGACTATTTCAATAACTTACTTTTAACTAGTTCAATAATGGTGGACCGATACCAAAGTATTTGAAGGTTTTACTAATAAAAGGCAACTCTAGAGTATCGAGGGATTTAAAAAAAAAAAAAAAATCAAGGAAACGGAGTAGTCCCCGCATATTTTTCGCTGTTGTATATTTGATAACGCTTTCTATTAAACGAATATTTTCTCCGATAAATCTGTCACTAATGAAGGCGGTTTGGTCGTTAGAGATAAGTACGGTAGAAAAGTTTTGATACAAGGCTGCTATAGCTTTTGTCGCTCTCTTGTAGTCGCAATTCAAAACCGTTGGAGGTCACCAGTTCTTTATTGAATTCAGTTCAGCATCCTGTTTTGGTATGAGCTTAATACAGCCCCTCCTTTGTGATATTGAGGGCTTTCCTATTTCGTAGGAATAATTATAAGAGTTAAACAACATTTCCGCCACATCCATTTGCCGGCACAAATGACACGAGGCAGCCCTGTGAAAGGGTCTTTGGGTACCGCTATAAGTAGGCTGTTCATCTCTCGTCCGGTGACTTTTTTCTCTGATAGGTATTATTGAATCTTCGTTTAAACTAAAGGGAGTGTAGGACTTCTATCTAAATCTCGAAGAGTGTCTCAAAAACTAAGACCTAAGATCTAAGACCCCCCTCCTAATCCTAAGACCTAAGACTCCCTCGGAATCTCAAAAACTAAGACTTGGGTTTGCTTTTTAAAATCAGAACTTAAATCATTAACAGGTTTAATTTTATTTTGCAGCCCAAAATTGTGTGCCCTGGTTAACTGCTAACTTGTCCATTGTTACTTTTTCCGCTTTTATAAGTACCGTCACTTTAGATAGAAGACCAGAGGGTCCCAGAGAAATACAGGGAAATACACAGGGAAAATGAAGGAGAAAACCGGAGAATTCCACCTCCTTAATTTGGACACCTTGTTTGATCGTGTTTAATAAAATCAAAAGTCGACAAACATTTGATCAAACACTGTAAAACATTCATTTGGACGGTGATCAATGTTTGATACCGTTTGGCCACTCAGTATAACATCGACATGTTTGGTCACCAAACAGTGTTTGATTTTGTTTGATTCCCGGGGGGGGGGGACTTCCATGTAAAAAGGACGGAGGTGCTCGACGTACCTTTTAGGGATTAAAAAAGCAGTTCTGGTACCTCGAAGGGTGTTAAAACTAAAAAGGTCCACAGCGGGAGCTTCTGTTATACCTGTTAGGGTATTTGGCCAAACAAAAATATATGAAAAGGAGGCGACTTTTTAAAACCGTTCAGCTCTAAAAAACTGGGAAAAAACTTTTCTTAAAAACATTTAAGAAAATTTTAAAACGGTTAAAAAATACACGACGTTTCGACGTCCTCGGACGTCATTATCAAGTAAAAAAAACAGTATAAATATTCTATAAATAGAAGAAAAACAATTGTTCATTAAAAAGAGAAGTAACATAAAAATATGCTACAAGCTAAACAAAGAGTTTAGCACTGATGGAGTCACTCTGAGTGTTAAGGCTAAGCCTCAACTCTTTGATGAATAACATTTCGTAAACGAGGCAGTCAAATTTCCGGTGGCACTTCTTGAAAACACGAACAGTAACGAAATTGGCCCTCATTAGGAAGATTTTTGTCACCGTGCACTTCTAAAAGGTGTTTACCGATAGCCCAATACTTGTGTTCGGCGACGTGTTCATGAAGGTGTCGGGTTGTGTAACCAACATAATATGACAGGAGATAATGTGTTGTTTTAGAATTGGTACCTTTTTATATATTAACAAATAAAGAAGCCTCGACTGTGCTCTGTTCTGTTGTAAAGCACGCAGGAAGCGGTAGAGCACGAAAGAAGTGTAGGGGAAAACACGAGGCGTAGTCGAGTGTTTTTCCCTACTTCTTGAGTGCTCTACCGCTTCCTAAGTGCTTTACAACAGAACAGAGCACAGTCGAGGCTTCTTTATTTGTTTTATGATAAAGAATCCGATAATTTCCCCACGAATTTGGCTGAATTTTCAAACCAAACTTTATTTTCCAAACGAGCAAAAGTGGCGTCAGCCGTGAACTGTTCTCTGATAAAGCACGCTAAAATAAGCCAATCACAATCCTTGTTAGAATTGTTCAAATAATTTGATTGGCTAACGAAGCGACAGCTGTCAATAACAAACTGGCCTTCAGCTAAGCTTTCAGTTTCGAGTAGTTTGAGCGGCTTTCGAGAGAAGAACGATGCCTTCGAAGTTCGCTTTTAAGTTAAATTTTAAATACTGATCTAAAGGCAGGTGAAGGTTTATAGTCCAGAGGAATCCGGCCGTATTGTGGCCCATGAAAACGTGCACTTTTCCAGTGGAAATTACGAAACGCGGAGCTCAAAGCCCGCGGATGAAAATGCAAAATGCCGAGTTGAATTTGAACGGAGCTGCAGTTATTTACGACTTGTAGTCGCATGCAGCAAGATTGCCCGAACTAGCGTAAAAGTTAGAAAGACTAAACGGCTCCCACTGGTTCTACTCCGAGCACAGAAGAGAATATCAGAGCAAGCTTTGCACTGACCACTCGTCGGTTCACTTCGCTGAGATGACCGGAGAACGAGCATTACTACACTACATGTAAGTGTCGTTTGAGCAATTGAGCATTTTTACAAAAATAAAGCTTCTCATCGTAAACAGAAACAGTTCAGTTGTTGTTTTCTGTCGTTGTTTTACGTCTTAAGTATAATTTCTGCCTTCGTAACAAATATAATGTCGTTTATCGAAGCACTGTTTAGGTTGAGGATTTGTTTATTTCGCTACGTGTTTTGTCGGCGGGAATCTAGCAAAACTTCTTATTTTGGTACAGTTTTAACACTACTGTTGTTAACAATGGTCTCTGTGAGCCATATTTACTACAGAAAAATAGCTCGTTTCCATTGCGTTTGTCTGAATCACAGGGGATGTTTAATTTGGGTCAAATTTGTCAAAATTCCGAAGCAAAAATTTGAAAGCCAACTTACCGTCATCAACCCGTGCTCTGTTCTCTGATAAAGCACGCTCTTTCAGCCAATCAGAGCGCGCGTTATATGGAAACTTTATTATAAATATTTTTTTTTTGGTACCTTTTTATATGGGAGTCCCTCGGGGGTTGATCACCAAACATTTCCCGTTTGAACAGGGCTTTGTGCTTCCAGCGGCTAAAAAAGATTACTCTTAACGTAATTTTTCTAAGGAGAGCACAAAGAGCGCTTGTCACGAGAAGTGTAAACCAGGAAAATAAACGAGAGGCGGGTAGCTGATTAATATACAAAGGAATTCCTTCCTTGCTTTTGATGGGTTCTTCTGATGGGTTCTTTGGAAAATTCGCCGGGTCACTTTTATATGCAGAGAGTCCGATCAAGTGATACCCTGGGTGCCTGAGGAATTTTTTCCACGTTCTCTTGGACCTTGGAAAAAATTCCTGTGGCACAAACAAAAAAAACAGTCAGGTAATTTAGTTTATGCTGGTCGGGTTGCGTAGCAGTTGTTAGCCTGGGACACTGTTCGTAGGCTTGACAGTTGTACAAGAGAAGTACGAGATGAACAAAAAGCTCAGTGGGAGATAGGTAATGGGTAGGTGGGAGGAAGGCGGCTGAGTTGGAGTGCGGAAGGGACCAACCAAAATCATGGCGACAATCTGCGATTTGGAAAGGAAACTACTGCTGATTTATCAGTTTCTTTGGTTTCTCAATGGCAAAGAAGTATCGACTTTTAAAATACATGTAATAAACACTCTCAGTCACGCATCTTTCCAGTACGATTCTTTCTTTTCGCGCGATCAAGAAAGAGAGAATATAGACAGGTCTAGTTTTCTGTTAGTCTCTTATTGAGGACCTTGCTGAATTCGAGTTGAATTTGAGTTGAATTATATTTGGAAAATTTCCTAAACGCTAATATTAGGTTGCTTGTTATTTATTCTGTTTATTACGAGTCGGTTAAAACCGTGCATAGAAATGGCAATACTGGTGACCTTGTTGTTGATTTTCGATAGGTTTGGACAAAAGTCATCATATCGAGTTGAATCATATAAAGGAATAAGATTAAAATCACAATAGTATTATAGTGTTAATATTCATATAAGGGACGAATCATCAGAAAAGTAATTGGCGCGGGGGGGGGGGGGCGGTGTAGGGAGAAAACAAAAAAAACTCAAGCAAGAGAAAAGGGCAGGAAAAAAGATTGTGCAAAGAGAAAAAGGGTCGCATTTTGGTATCAAACCAGTCCATTTATAACTCAGCCAAGATGTTTAAAATATTCACAAATTTTCCAGTGTTCTGTTGCTGGATCCCATTGTTATAAAGCGACTGTGTTTGTTTTGAGTCTCATACTTTTGTCACCTCTTCTATCTTAACTAATCACAACTCATACATTTTGATTATTTCTCATTTTGGAGCGGAGGGCACTACCGAGGGGCCAGTGTCCTAATCAATGGAGTCTGACATCACTACGATGGGCTATGGGACAGGAATTCCAGTGGGAAAGGACTAAAACACTGCACTGGGAAGCCTTCCACTCCAAATGGCTTCCTCCTCTATCTTCCACTGTGTGTACATTTTGGAAAAGCTGTTGCATAAACCCTTTGTACCAAACTTGTGAGGTACACTTTCAGTAATTCAAAAGACACTCCAAACAGCTTAACAACTTTCCCGACATCAGGTGGCTGAATAAAATCCAAGACAAGGAGGTCCTGTAATGGACCAGCATCCTGTGCACACAACCTCTTAAAGAAAGCACAGGCGAAATGGGCTGGCCATGTTGTCTGAATGCCAAAAGGGCTGCTGTATGGAGAACTGTGTCAGAGCAAGCGCTCAGTTGCAAAGAATCCTTCAAAGACCTATCAGGGTAAAGCGACTTATTTTGTTTTTAACGTGTTACCGTTTGGTTTGTCCACCGCCCCTTTCATATTCACCAAGCTCTTGAAACCTCTGATAAGTCACTGGAGCCATTGGTTCGGCCGTTTATTTGTACACCAAACACATGTATTTCGCGATAGAAACTAGGCAATCGTGGGACACCATTATTCCTTGCTCTTCAAAGGTTAGAGAAGAATTACAATTCTGGGATAAAAATGTGGGCTAGTTAAATGGCAAGAAGCTGTTCGACGAGCCTCATGTTTTTGATTCCATAGTTTATTCAGATGCATCCGAGCAGGGCTTTGGCGGTTACGTAGTTTCCGCAAAACACAATGGGGTCTGTTAGGGACAATGGGCAGCTAACGAAAAGGGAAAGAGCTCTACTTGGCGAGAGCTTAAAGCCGTGCACAATAGGTTATTGTCCGTTGGACATAGCCTTAGGGGGCATAAAGTACAATGGCATATTGACAATCAGAATATCGTTCGTGTTATCGACAGAGGGAGCACGAAACCTGATTTTCAATCATTGGTTGAAGGCATTGTCAATTTGTGTGCTGAAAATCACGTTGTGGTTGTCCCCGTTTGGGTACCCCGGGAGCAGAACCAGTTGGCTGATTACCTCAGCAAACTTACAGACGTGGACGATTGGGGTATAAATCCAGATATTTTTCTGTGGATCAACACTCTTTGAGGCCCTTATACGGTCCACAGATTCGCAACTTGGTATAACACCAAATGTCTTAGATTTAATTCCCGCTTCTGGAATTCCGGCTGCGAGGGCGTGGACGCTTTCACTCAAAATTGACAGGGGGAAAACAACTGGCTGGTACCCCCACCAAGCCAGATAATTAGGGTAGGGCGACACCTTATGGTTACTTCAAACCTTCGCGGTTGTCTTCCAGAAAAAAGTTCGTACGCGCGCTGTTTGAAGGAAACCCCCACAAACTATATATCGATAGAAAGATTGTAAAATGTAGAACTCGATAAAATTATATTCTTTTTTGCCGACTGCTTTCCTAAGGCGGCAGAAGCCGTTAGCACCAAAACGACCGACTGAAATTCAGGCGAATTAATCAGGTATTAAATGCGATCGTTGATGCAAAATAACTGTGCAGTGTTAATCACAAAGCATCAATCTCTCAAACCGTGTCAGCATTTTCTTTCATTTCTATTGGTTATCTTTTTGTAGATCTGTCAAATTCCACTATCGAAAAATTCGCGTAACGTGTTGCGTTAGAGACCGCCACGAGAAAAGTATATGAAATAAAAGAATTCGCCGACAGATTTTTGTTCCGTATCTATCAGTGCATGTTCTGGCCAAATTTCACGGACAACCGTCGATTCTACAAATCCTATTAATTCATTTAAAGAGGACGGATTCTCTCGAAAAACGAGTGCAAGTTTTCGCCTTCTAAAGATTTATTAACATGTCACGCCTTCTCAGAGGGATATGTCGACTCAAAATGCCACCAGCCAATGAAATAACAGAACCCCTAGCGTTCACAGTATGGAAAGTTCAGCTTCGCGGTAAAGCAAACAAAACAAAACAAAAACAAAAAGAAACCGAGGAGCAATTGCCGAAGCGTGATTACAAAAAGACACTCTTGACGGACACGAAATCTCAAATTGAAAGTATTTGATATAGGATCTCTGGATTAAGTCGTTTGCCGCGAAAAGGTCGCTGAGGAGTCCATGCCTTTTTGGGATTATGACACCTTGACGGTTTATTAACGTTTATTAAAACAACTCTTTTTCCCGCAATAACTCGCACGCGTTTTAATATTTTATTTTCGTTTTTGGAAAATGTTACCTTTAATAATGAACTTTAATTTAGTTGGAAAAAAGAAAATTTGGAAAAAGTAGCTCCGCGAAGATTTGAAGTAACCTGAAGCTTTGCAAAGCAAAAGGAACTTTAATAATACCCCTGTGGAAAGGAGCTTTGTTTCGGCCCTGTGTATGTCCAGATGGGGTTCATTTAGCTAAATGTGTTCTGGACTGGGTTGAAGTTCCAGACTTCAGCGCGGCCGCCACGACAGGGGGCAGGACTTTTAATTCCGTGTTCCATGGTGAACGTCTCGAGTTCAAACTCATAGCTTTGTACATAAACTGGCAGTCTATTCGCCAGGGAAGCGGTGACGGAGGTTTTTGCTTGTCAGCAAAAGGTTTGTGTGAACATTGTATTAGAGGTTAAACAAACCCTTAACTTAGTCGCCTGCGGCAGGAGTAAATTACAGCGTGCAGGTAGCAAGAAAACGAGGAACTCGCGAGTGGTTAAGGAACCCACAGGTGGTTTTGAATACCAGGCACTTGAATATCGTTCGCTACACTCACAGGTAGTTATGATATTCATAGTAGGGAAAAGGTTAAAGTCTAATGTTAGCATCGGAGATGTCTTCAATCTGATACTTGTCTTTATCACGCAGTCTCTCTGTCTCTCACAGGTTTAAACCTCTTCGATCAAGGCCCGTGGAAGGAACTTCAAGGCCGTACAAGATCCGACCACAGAAACATTCATCTCACCCGCTTGTTTGAAGTGTTAAAGCAAACAGCCCTTTCTTCAAAAGCTTGTGGAACAGTTGTTAACTACACTAGTTCTTTAAATCGTTGAATTAAGTTCGCTCGCGACAATCATTTAGTTGTTTTTCCAGTTACTGTTGTTGATGTCGCTTTGTATTTTAGCTATTTGTCTACTTCTCAAGTTTCTGCCTCTGTGATCGAAACTAGTTTTTGCGCTTTAAAATGGATTCACGACATTGCTGGGGTTCACAACCCTATGGTTAGTCCTTTCGTTAGAAACGTAGTAGAGGGAGTTAAACGTCAAAATGCCAAACCTGTAGCAAAGAAATCACCCACTTCTCCTGAAGCACTTACAGCATGTTGTACTGAATACGAGCATTCTAGGGAGCTACCAATACGTAGAGATATTTCTATGGCCTTACTGTTGTTCGCGGGGTTCTTTCGGTTTAATGAACTTGCAGCCCTCGCAATCCAAGACATAAGTATTAGTGAAACCCACTTAACTGTCAAAGTGACCAAGAGTAAGACTGATCAATATCGAAAAGGCAATGAAGTAGTGATCAGCAGATCTGGAAAAGTGTCTTGTCCTGTTCTTAATTTGGAAAGATACATGGCTTTAGCAGGCATTAATACATCTCATAAGACATCAGATTATTTGTTTTTAAACACTTAGTTAAGGTCAGGTCTGGATATAAAGTTATTGAGAAAGTGAAACCGCTTAGCTATACTCGTGCAAGAGAATCCATAGTCGGCCTTCTAAGTAAGTTTGTACCCACTGCGGATATTATTAGTTTGCATTCATTTAGAGCGGGAGGGGCAACTTCAACGGCTAACGCTCAAGTCCCCGACAGTCCCCTGGCAGGTGGCTGTCAGAGACCGCTAAGGATGGCTACGTCGAGGATTCCCTCGGCAATTGTTTACTTGTTTCCCAGTCCCTGGGGATTTGATTTGATTTTACTGACATTTCCGTTCCCGTTCTTTGTATTTCTATCCCGATGCAGCAGTCAGTTCCCCTATTTAACAAGTGACAAGTTGTGTTTGATTTGTTGTCTATTAGAGGGAATAGGGGAAAGTTGGGAAATTTGCTGCGGTTCGAAGAATAGCAGCAAATCGTTGTTTTCACGGTTCGCCGATTTTGACAGTTTCTATGGTGACGCAAGTACTATAAGGGCGGGATTTTACTGAGTTGAGCCATTCTATGCTGACGTCGCTGCCAACCTGCTTTCGTTTCGAGATGTTTTGTTAATGTCGTTTTGATTTATTTTGTTATCTTACCTTTGTTGGATTTGTGACCCCTCACCCTCGGGGTATTTGTTAAGTGCCTGGCTCTGCATTCGGGAGGGTTCAGGTTTCCTCTAAAAAGGGGGGTTTTCCTGACGGGCAGCAGGCACGTTATTGTTATCTGGACTTCTGTTAGTCTAATTTCACCATTTTATCTTTTGGTTTAATAAACACAAACGGGGTCTGTTGCTCGCAGAATGCTTGGCTAAGCGCTGCAGTCCGTTATCCCGTGCAGCAGTCAGCTCCCCTACTTAAGGTGGCTGAACACAGTTTTTGATACCTGTATTTTATTCACCTTTTTCTCTAAAACCCTTGATCTCTCGGTCGTCAAAAATAGCAGCAAGCAAGTTAACAACACAAACTTTGGTTTTTTGATGGTTAAGCTGACGTATGTGCCGTTGCCATTGCAACATGAATAAATATAAACAGGTCTTTAAAATCGGTTTTCTTTATTTGTAGAAAATCTAGTCATTAGATTTTCTCTATAATTTGCATGGAACAAGCTTGTAACGATTCTCACAAGTTAACATCATTTTGCTAATAATTTAACAGAGAGCTCTTTAATTATCCCTTGTTGACGTTTCACTGGAATATCTAGAATTTCCCTTGTTAAAGTTCAATTATTTTCAGTGCTCCAATTACTTACGCCAAATTTCGTGAAATTCTAATGAGTGGTTCTCGAGAAATAGGCAATTTTTTGACTTACTACGCATGCGCTCCATTTAACTGGGTTCTTTCGGTAACAAAGAAAAAGTTGAGAATTGCTGGGTTCTTTGCATCGTTACCTTTTCTAACATATCTTTGTAATAAAAGACTAAAGCCATCAATACACTGCGTTCAGTTATAGAGAAAAATAGCACAGATAGTGCGGGTGCTGAGTAAATAAAATGATCGCTCTATTGCTGGTTTTCAGTGTCACGCCATTCAAAATAGATCAAAATAAAAATCAAAACCGTTCAATAAATAAAGTCCAGAATCTGAGAAAAGAAGGAAAGTAAATATGCAAAGACTCTCGCCAAGATTCAGGTCACAGCAATTTTTCTTATACAAGATATGCGGAGAAACTTTTTACCCAAATTTATAGAGATTTAACGAGGAATAAAACACAAATAGCGGTGATAAACATATTAAACTTACGCATTTTAATAACTTGACGTTCCGTATGCTACGCAACATACATTTTCAAAAGTGGAATAAAGACCGTTACAATTTTTGAAAACTATATATGAAATGTAAATAAGGGGTCTGGAAACGAGATTAAGAAACATCTGTTTCTTAACAGTAAAACAATAAAAGCCTAAGCTTATTAATAAAGTATCAGCTTCTCATTGCTGACGTTTACATTAAGAGCCGGCTTAAGTTCTTGGATGAGCAAAGTTTCTTTAATTTTACAATGATAATCTGTTTTACCAGAAGCTAGAATATCAAAATGATCCCACTTGATGTTGTGACCTGTGGCTTTTATATGGTCGGCAATGGCTGATGTGGGGTCATTCTTAGTGAGAGCCTTGAAATGTTCCGTTTTCCTATCATGAAGCCGTCGTTTTGTTTTGCCTATGTAAAAGTCACTGCAGTCCCAGCAAGCAGCTTTATAAATGACCTTAGATTTCTGTGAACGATTTAGACGGTCCTTGTATTGAAAGAAAGATTTGATTCGGCGAGTGCTTTGAAAAATTATCTTAAGATTGACAAATGAACAGAAATTGTATACACATGATTTCAGACGCTTAGAGACTTGGTCACTTTGTACACCTATGTAAGGTAATAAGATGATAATATCTTTCTTCGGAACCGTAGGGACGGGGCTGCTTGGCTTGTTTCTGTTTCTGTTAAGGACGTCGTTAATGTTGTAAGTGATAATACCTAGTGGGTAGCCATTTTGAAGCAGGAGTTTGCGAAGGTCATCAAGGGCAGATTTAAGCAGGAAAGCGGAGGAGCAAATTCGGTAACAGCGATTAGTAAGTGTACGAATGAGATTTATTTTGTACTTGCGTGGAGTGAAGGAATCCCATTTAGTATAAAGGCCAGTAAACGTCTTTTTCCGGTAGATGGATGTGGCAAAAGTGTTGTTTGGGCAGCGTTTGATGAGGATGTCTAAAAAAGGAATTTCATTGTCTTGTTCAAAACCAATAGTAAATTTGATACTCTCGTGACGACTGTTTAAATATCGCAGGAACTCATTAGCAGTGTCTTTGCTGTCAAACATGGTGAAAGTGTCATCAACGTACCTATACCAGAGTGACGGACGAATTTGACCTTTCGTGACCCATCTTTCTTCAAAGTGACACATGAAAATGTTCGCCAAAACTGGGCCTAACGGTGAACCCATGGCTACTCCATCTATTTGGTCGTAGTATTGGTCATCGAAGAGAAAATGGCTTTTCTTAGTGGCAAATTCTAATAATTTATGCAGAGCATCACGAGGTAATGTCGGAGGATCGGGTAGAGAATACAGTTTTTCAAGACAAATCTGTATTGTTTCATCAAGTGGCACATTTGTAAATAGTGAGCAGACATCAAAGGAGCACATTATTCCATTGTCATGTTTGTGTTTTTTTGCCCAGTCTGTAAAGCTAAAAGAGTCCTAAACAGTGTGTTGGTTTGTCGAAATCGGCTGAAGTATACGAACAAGGTAAGAAGCAAGGTTGTAGTTGTAGGTGTTAACAGATGAAACTACAGGGCGGAACGGGCAACCGGTTTTATGAACCTTTGGAAGACCATACAGCACACCAGGAGACGATCCACTGGGTAAAATCTTGTGGAATGTTGCCTCATCAATAATTTTATCATTTCTAAGCTTGCGAAGATATGTGGACAGACTTTCTTCTCTAGATTTAGTTGGATTGTGCGTTAATGGTTTGAATTTGGTGCCATCAGAAATTAACTGTTTCATTTTGTTGAGATAAACAGATCTGCTAACAATGACAACGCCATTTCCTTTGTCCGGTTTGGTGATGATGATGCTGTGATCATTGCGTAAATCAAATAGGGCTTTCCACTCGTCCTTACTAAGAATGTTTTTCTGTTTAGAAAAGTCATAGGAATAAATGTAGTTATAGGAAATATTCCTCAGCTGACTTCTGAGTCGATCTCGGTTATCGTTGCTTAATGGAAGTTCATTGTAAAATTAAAGAAACTTTGCTCATCCAAGAACTTAAGCCGGCTCTTAATGTAAACGTCAGCAGTGAGAAGCTGATACTTTATTAATAAGCTTAGGCTTTTATTGTTTTACTGTTAAGAAACAGATGTTTCTTAATCTCGTTTCCAGACCCCTTATTTACATTTCATATATAGTTTTCAAAAATTGTAACGGTCTTTATTCCACTTTTGAAAATGTATGTTGCGTAGCATACGGAACGTCAAGTTATTAAAATGCGTAAGTTTAATATGTTTATCACCGCTATTTGTGTTTTATTCCTCGTTAAACTACGATGGCCCAAGAACAAAAGCCTTTATTATAGAGATTTGTATGGAGACGCCATGCTGGTGCCCATCCGGATGGGTACCAACATGGCGGCCGGAAACCAATTGAAACATCTGTCGCTGAGTTTTGCTACAAAAGCGTGAATTTATCTCTCGAGGAACTCAGAAACATTAAAATAATACTTTTTCTTATACAAGAACTGTTCGGATAGCCAAATTACCCGAATTAAGTCACATTTTTAACCAACATGACAGCTCTCTCGGCCGTCATGTAAATGCCGCGTCACGCAAAAGGTTAGAAATTCAAGCGTAGTCTATCACAAAACCAAGAACCCATTCGGAGAAAAAATTTGTATGAGTATTAGTTTTCAGCTGCTCTTATACATCATGGAAGTAAAATGTCAGAAGGATCAATAGTTTTGTAGTTTGAATTTTAGTGACGTCATGTGAAAACCAGCAATTGACGGCATGTTTGTTTTTTTTTGCAATCCTTGTGCGCGCGCTGGATTGTATCAGCAAAAGTGCTCGCGAAAACTGTGTTCGGCCACCTTAACAAGTGACAAGTATTGTGTTTGATTTGTTCTCGATCAGAGGGAATAGAGGAAACAACCTATGGCTGGTTTGCAGTGTCACGCCATCAAAAATAAAAATCATAACTATTCAATAAATTATGTCAAGAAGCTGGGATATGAAAGATGATTGATATATAAACACCCTCGCCAAGATTTAGGTCTGTGCAGTTTTTCATTCTCCCGTTATTTGGAGAAGTGTTTCACTCAAATTTATAGAGCTTTGTATGAAGTCGCCATGTTTGTGCCCCTCGGGGGGACAAAAACATGGCGGCCGTAAAGTAACAGAAACATCTGTCTTCGAGTTTTGCCATTGAAACGAAAAGTTAATACTCTAAAGCTCCGAAACATTGAAATTAACACTTTTTATAGAGCAACAACTGTTTAGTTAGCAAAAACTTGAGCAATAACTCATCTTTTTGTCTACTCGAGAGCCTTATCGGGCCGCCATTTTAATGTCACGCAACGCATAAACTTGGAAATTCAAACGTGCCCCATTTAACAAATGGTAAACGCCATAGTGTGCACTATTGAGTTATGGATGCACGCGGGAGGTTGCTAAGCACGAAAGAAGCGGTATATACTTCATGGGTGAATGCCATAAGTGCACCGAGTATTCTACTTCATGTAAACTACATTAGAGTATTCTACTTCATGTAGACTACACTGAAGTGATTAACATGATCTTCTGTCCCTACTACTTATCATCTGTCCCTAGCACTAATCATCTGTCCCTATCACTGATCCTCTGTCGCTAGCACTGATTGTGTGTCCCTAGCACTGATCATCTGTCCCTACTACTTATCATCTGTCCCTAGCACTATTCACCTGTCCCTGTCACCGATCATCTGTCCCTAGCACTGATTGTGTGTCCTTAGTACTAACCAGCTGGACCTGGCACTGATTCTCTGTCTCTATCACCAATCACCTGTCCCTATCACTGATCAGCTGTCCCTAGCTCTGATCTTCTGTCCCTAATACTGATTGTCTGTCCCTAGCACTATTCACCTGTCCCTAGTACTGATCATCTGTCCCTAGCACTGATCATCTGTCCCTGGCACTGATTGTCTGTCCCTAGCAGTAATAACCTGTCCCTATTACCGCTCATCTGTCCCTAGCACTGATTGTGTGTCCCTAGCACTGATCAACTGTCCCTAGCACTGATTGTGTGTCCCTAGTAATGATCATCTGTCCCTAGCACCGATCATCTGTTCCTAGCACTGATTGTGTGTCCCTAGCACCGATCATCTGTCCCTAGCACTGATTGTCTGTCCCTAGCACTATTCACCTGCTCCTAGTACTGATCATCTGTCCCTAGCACTGATTGTGTGTACCTAGCACTGATTGTCTGTCCCTAGCACTGATCATCTGTCCCTAGCACTGATTGTGTGTACCTAGCACTGGTTGTCTGTCCCTAGCACTGATCATCTGTCCCTAGCACTGATTGTGTGTACCTAGCACTGATCATCTGTCCCTAGCACTGATTATCTGTCCCTAGCACTGATTGTGTGTCCCTAGTACTGATCATCTGTCCATAGCACAATATCAGCTGTCCCTAACAGTGATCATTTGTCCCTTGCACTTATCTTCTGTCCATAGCACAGATCAGCTATCCCTAGCACTGATTGTGTGTACCTAGCACTGATTGTCTGTCCCTAGCACTATTCACCTGCTCCTAGTACTGATCATCTGTCCCTAGCACTGATTGTGTGTACCTAGCACTGATTGTCTGTCCCTAGCACTGATCATCTGTCCCTAGCACTGATTGTGTGTACCTAGCACTGATTGTCTGTCCCTAGCACTGATCATCTGTCCCTAGCACTGATTGTGTGTACCTAGCACTGATTGTCTGTCCCTAGCACTGATCATCTGTCCCTAGCACTGATTGTGTGTACCTAGCACTGATCATCTGTCCCTAGCACTGATTGTCTGTCCCTAGCACTGATTGTGTGTCCCTAGTACTGATCATCTGTCCATAGCACAATATCAGCTGTCCCTAGCAGTGATCATTTGTCCCTTGCACTGATCTTCTGTCCCTAGTACTGATCATCCGTCGCTATCAGTGATCATCTGTCCCTAACAGTGATTATCCGTCCCTAGCACTGACCATCTGTCTCTAACAGTGATCATCTGTCCCTAGCACTGATCATCTGTCCCTAGTACTGATCATCTGTCCCTAGCACTGATCATCTGTCCCTAGCACTGATCATCTGTCCCTAGCACTGATCTTCTGTCCCTAGTACTGATCATCTGTCCCTAGCACTGATCATCTGTCCCTAGCACTGATCTTCTGTCCCTAGTACTGATCATCCGTCGCTATCAGTGATCATCTGTCCCTAACAGTGATCATCTGTCCCTAGCACTGATCATCTGTCCCTAGCACTGATCATCTGTCCCTAGTACTGATCATCTGTCCCTAGTACTGATCATCTGTCCCTAGCACTGATCATCTGTCCCTAGCACTGATCTTCTGTCCCTAGTACTGATCATCCGTCGCTATCAGTGATCATCTGTCCCTAACAGTGATCATCTGTCCCTAGCACTGATCATCTGTCCCTAGCACTGACCATCTGTCTCTAACAGTGATCATCTGTCCCTTGCACTGATCTTCTGTCCCTAGTACTGATCATCCGTCCCTATCAGTGACCATCTGTCCTTAGCAGTGATCATCTGTCCCTAGCACTGATCATCTGTCCCTAACAGTGATCATCTGTCCCTAGCCCTGATCATCTGTCACTAATAGTGATAATATGTCCCTAGTACTGATCATCTGTCCCTATCAGTGACCATCTGTCCTTAGCAGTGATTATCCGTCCCTAGCACTGATCATCTGTCCCTAACAGTGATCATCTGTCCCTAGCCCTGATCATCTGTCACTAATAGTGATCATATGTCCCTAGTACTGATCATCTGTCCCTAACAGTGATTATCTGTCCCTATCACTGATCATCTGTCACTAACAGTGATCAGATCATCTGTCTCTAACAGTGATCAGATCATCTGTCCCTAACAGTGATCATCTGTCCATAGTACTGATCATCTGTCCCTATCAGTGACCATCTGTCCTTAGCAGTGATTATCCGTCCCTAGCACTGATCATCTGTCCCTAACAGTGATCATCTGTCCCTAGCCCTGATCATCTGTCACTAATAGTGATCATATGTCCCTAGTACTGATCATCTGTCCCTAACAGTGATTATCTGTCCCTATCACTGATCATCTGTCACTAACAGTGATCAGATCATCTGTCTCTAACAGTGATCAGATCATCTGTCCCTAACAGTGATCATCTGTCCATAGTACTGATCATCTGTCTCTAACAGTGATCATCTGTCCCTAGCACTAATCGTCTGTCCCTGTCACTTTTCATCTGTCACTAACAGTGATCATCTGTCCCTAATACTGATCATCTGTCCCTAACAGTGATTATCTGTCCCTATCACTGATCATCTGTCACTAACAGTGATCAGATCATCTGTCTCTAACAGTGATCAGATCATCTGTCCCTAACAGTGATCATCTGTCCATAGTACTGATCATCTGTCTCTAACAGTGATCATCTGTCCCTAGCACTAATCGTCTGTCCCTGTCACTTTTCATCTGTCACTAACAGTGATCATCTGTCCCTAATACTGATCATCTGTCCCTAACAGTGATCATATGTCCCTAGCACTGATTGCCCGTCTCAAGCACTGATTATCTTTTCTCAGAACTGATCACTAAACCTTAAAGGATTGTGGAAGTGTGGCGAAAGAAAAGAAATCTTATTACAATTAAGTGTTAACCGGAGAGTTTATTCGTAAACAAAACATGCAGTTTTAGCAGCAACAATGATAACGTGTCCTTAAATCGTTAAGCATTACCTTTATGAATAAAAACAATTGGATTCTCAAATAGAACTTTGATATTCTTTAAACACAGCAAAATGCAACTATAAAAAATACTTTACTCAACTCAGTTATGGGTTCTTAAGGATCCAACAGGTTCTGCTGATTATTGAGTTCTCACGTGATAACGATTGAAACTTTCCAACTTTTCGTGACAACCTTATTTTTCATTGTGTACTGCATCCAATTAATAAATGAGTTATAATATGAAGCTGAATAAAACAAAACTCTAAGACCTCTAAGCTACTTCGAAGCATTTTTACTTAACTATTTGAAACTAGCTTTTCGATCCTCCACTAGCCAAACGCCATATAGCATCCGTCCTTCTATTTATATACGCTAGTTTCCCATGGAGCTGTGCGAGGGTTTTGCGGCCATTAAAACGGAAGGAATTGCATTTTGCAAAGTCACTGTCAATCACAAAATTGTACAGAATACATATATTTTTTTAGTGTGTTCTAAATTAGAAGAGGAAATAAAATTTTCTGTAATTTCAAGAACACAGTTCTCTAGCTGACTCCACCCCGTCGCAATATTATCAATGTTATTCTCCCTTAAATATTCAGTTCCTCGACACCTTTTAAGAGAAGGTGGAGTAGAGAGCGTAGACTTCCTCTTTTTTTCTTGGCCATTACCTTTTGTGGGAGTGTCGATAGTATTCATGCCAAAACTATTCTTACAGTTGTAGCACTTACAGTCTTTGCCTGCTAAACCAGCCGTAAAACACGGGCATTTTGTTCTGTTTCTCCCTGTAACGTCTGCGCAAGAAACTGTCTGTTCTACATGATCATTTTTTTTTTTTTTTTGCTTCTCCGCACCGGCATTGCGTCAATTTCTTCGCCAATTTTTTCGCGTCAACATTGCCACAGGAGCGACACTTGCATAGGTCACGATCGTAGACTTGGCCTCTTTTAACACAAGGACAGCGAGACTTTCCTCCCCTGTTGATACATGCTGCTTTATTTCGTGACTTTTGTTTACTGCCACAACTGCATCCCGTTTCCTTGGCAGGTTGGCATTCCAGTTCTTGTTCCTCATTAGATTCATCCTTACTACGTACACCTAGACCGCAAAAAAGTAATTTTAAATATCGTTAACGCGTTAATTTCAAGTAAGTTTTAATGTTATTTTACCGCTTTTTTAAATATTTTTTCTCGCGCGTGATTATTGGTGTAAACTCGTCACGTTATTCGGAATATTTTCCAGTTAAAGCTGGGGAATAACCTAGAATATACCCCAAGTGATATTCCCAAAGTTTCGAATTTTGGAATTTACCTTCGCACGTTTAGTTTTCACCACTAGAAAAGAACCTGCTTGAATAGAATTTGACATTTTAAACAGAATGAAAGATTTTCAACGCCCACACAAATTCTTAAGTGTTAAAACTTTACAGCAAAAGGCTTCAAAATTGAGTGGGCTATGTGAAAACCTTTTGAAGGATAATAAACACAATAGCCTCTATTTTGCCCGGAAAATATGCTTGGATATTTGTCCATTGGACATTATCTTTTCCTCAAAACTTACGGTTTTCACCGCGCTTCGCTCTCGGAAAGCTGTTCGTGTCTCGGAACCAGGGCGCTTGCTCGGAACAGTTAATATCCGCGGACAAATATCTGATCATATCAGTTCCTAATAATATATGTATATATAGTAATAATATAATATTATTTGATTTGCAGAACTGCTGTCAGAGTGCTCAATAGAAAAACTAGAGCATAAATATTAGAAGACAGTCCAATCAGCTGAAGATACGACTTGTCATTTTATTACTAACTAGACGCATGACTGCGTGAACTCGGGCTTTTTTCCAACATCTTGCTATGTAAAAGTCGAACGCTACAGAAGTCGTCTTTAAGCAACGTGAAAATCTCAAAGTTATTTGACACCAGATTTGTTAAACTCATTGCAACACATTGTTGTCCAGAATTGAGTCCAAATATTAGCTCATTACCTTGGCTATAAGGGGCTGATATTGTTTTGCTTGGATCAATATACATTGGAGTAGGACCAGGGTTCTTCTCTATGTCTGTACTCAGTTTAAATTGACAAAAATTTGATATATGGGTCTGATTTTTGTACCAGCACATCAAACTATTACAGGTAAACAATGATAAATACCGATTTGCTCGAAATTTAAGCTTCATCAACCCTTGATAAACCCTGCTAGAGCAATTAAACAAAAGCTTCTTTCCATGTTGTGTAATTTTATTTAAGCTCGTAATCTTTGTACTACATTCATGTTTTATAAGTTTTCTAACCTTCACATAACAGTAAAGCTTGGAAGACTTCGGTATACTTGCACAGATACGTTTGAAGACAAACTCCTTCAGCTTTCTGCTTTTGTTACTCAGACACTTCAAAATTCGAACTGGCAATCTGCTGGGTTCTCGATCACGTTTACCCACACGACGATTTCTACGTAGGCTAACAGGAGATAGCTGATTTGTTATAGCATGATTTTCGATAGATAGTTCATTTGATAAAGCAGTCATAGCATGGTTCACGATAAAAGGTTCACTCGTAAAGGTTCGCTCGTAAATTGATCTCTCGTAAATCTCGCGGACCGACCCCTTCCGAAAATGCTCAACATCTTTTAATGTGGGTCTACCTTGAGAAATGTATGCGTTTGTATGTGTTTTGAACGTTTCAGATTCCATAATATTCGCAGTCACCAACGAGACCTTAACACCATCCGCCATTACTCGTCCATGTGCTTCAGTAGCGCACACTACGCATGCGCGCTATACAGATTCTACGCATGCGCCGTAACCTCTACGGCGATTTGTGGCTGAACGCAAAAAAAAACAAAGAAAAACGAAGCCGAATTTATACCTCGGGCGTTTCCTTCGGAAAGCCCGAGTAATTAGTTTCGTACCGCACAACCTGTGCGGCACTCAAAATAAATTTTCAAATCACTTGAAAGATCCTGAAGCAAGCTGCCCCATACAATCCAGCTTCGAATCGCTGCAACTTGTGCCTGTATGAGTAGTATTTCATAATCTGCAGACCTGACCTCGCTTCTCTGAATAAACGAAATGAACTAATAACCTCTTGTCGACACGCAAACAAATTCTTACTTAAAAATTCGAAAGCTGTCACGTAATAGCAACTGTTCATTTTAGATTTGAAAACTCCTATTGTCACGCATATTCTTAGTATTTATTGTTCACAGAAACCGTTGTTATTTTAAACTTTTTTTAGTATTCTCGCATTGTTCCAGTTATAACCGTTGTAATTTTATACTTTTCTATTCATCCGGCGTCCCTATATACCAGCGTAACGTTGTAATCTTTACTTTTGGCAATTTCATCTGATGAGTGCCACACAGGTTGTGCGGTACGAAACTAGTTAGTAATAAAATGCCAAGTCGTATCTTCAGTTGATTGGACTGTCTTCTAATATAGTTATTATATATGTGTATACTCGTGATCAACAAATCGGAAATCCTCTCCGCAGTCGTCACATTTTGTTAATCACGTGTATGATTATAGAGGGAATTGTACTCACTCAGTACTACTACCATTATTGATTTTTAGTTTCAAATTTTCTTACAGTAGTAATAATAATGATAATAGCATTAATTTGTCTTTTCAATAATAAAGAGAGTTACATTTGACTGTGAAAACTTAGTTTCTTGAATGCATTCTGATGTCCATATATCCGTCCCTATGCCTAACAGGCTTCACCTGTTAAATAAAATAAACTAAATTCTGTAAGATTAAAAAAAAATACTACCCATGTGGCTTGATAATTCCTATCTGGGAGTGGTAGATCAAGGGTTCTCTAATACCCAAAAATAGCGGGATACGCGCGCTATAAAAGGGCATAAGCTCCACACTCTAATTTTGAATTCACCCAAAAAACTTGCTTCACGCTCTGACAGTTTTCTACAATACCCGCTGGGATCAGCTTGACATTACAAATATATAGATCAATTATTCGCATGGACATTGAGAACAGTGGAAGAATATCCGTTTATAATCCTATTGAAAAAATGATTCCCTGAAATAGAGAGAAGTAGAGACACCGACACTTAAGTTCATTTACAGCTTACCTTTCGAGTATTCAAATCGCCCGCCATTTTAGATTTGATCCGCGCACTTCAACGGCGATTGACAAATGAGCCTAGGTCTTTTTACTTATGTAGTGCGTCTTTGTGTTTAAGTCCATCACAGGTCATTGTTAGGTTTCCGCATCAAATTCACCGGTAGTCCGGTATCCATTTATAGCTCCGCGTAGACAGACGCACTGTAAAAGTAAAGTGTCTTGCCTAAAAACACTGAGTCTTTTCGTGGGAAGTTTGGAGAGCACTAGACTTGCGCTTCTTTCATGCACTCCAAACTTCCAGAGTGCAGCCACTAAACAATTAGATTATGAGCTCGAGATTTTAATAAGCGCGAAGCCTGAATAACACACTGAAAGGAACTAAAGAACGCGAAGGAGCAGAGGTCATTTTTTATGGTCCATAACCGCTACACACGTTCTATTTAAAGATTACATGTGCTCGAGACCTCCATCGAGTAATCTACATCTGCATATTTGAGTTGGCAGAAAAAACAAAAGGCAATCGAAAACTGCATGTGGATGCCGGTATTGATAGGCAGATTTAAATTATTAGGAAACTCTAAGTGCAAAAAACAGCTTTAGATTGGAGAGCATTACATGTGAAAAAAAAAGAAGAACACGACCTACTAAGTAAATATCAACATTTTAATTGATGAACTCGAGTACAATGTATTGTAATTATTGATACTTTTTACAACATTTGTTTTTAAACAAAAGCAACTCCAATGTATACAAGAGGAATTGTTTAATGATACCTCGTTTTCTGAACAACCTTGCTCTTGACTAGGGATTAATATTTTTATAGTATGCGGAAGGCAAGCTAAGAGAATTCTGGCATCCACTACAAAAACGAAGTATTAAATTTAGAATCGCTCAACATTTCTGAAAAATATGGAATACTATCAAAGGGTTTCATTATAATTTGTGCCGACTTTTATTGACGACGGAGTTAGAGCACGAATATGTTCAAAGTAAGTGGAGGAAAATCGAGTTTTTGTAATATACCCAGGGTTGAAAATGTCTTGGACTACAAAGCTGAACTAATACTTGAAATTGCTTGACATTTCTGAAAAAGATCTGCTATTCAAGGAAGAATTGAATGAGTTACTCCGTGGAAACTCCCACCTATTTAAAAATGACGGGGATGCTCGTAGTACCCTTCAGGGGATAAAAAAGAGGTTTTGGAGCCAATAAGGATGTTCAGCCGCCTCAAAAGGTGCACAGCGGGAAATTTTGCGGTAGCTTTAAGGGTATCGAGCCGTAGAAATTTGACAGGAGGTAATGTATTGTTTTCATATGTATAAAATTGGTGCCTCTTGGGCAGTTCTTCTCAAAATTAAATCAAATTAGGGACAGAAGATCACTACTAGAGGCAGAAGAAAAGTGCTAGGGACAGATAATCACTGTTAGGGACAGATGATCAGTATTACGGACAGAAGATCAGTGCTAGGAACATATGATCACTGTTAGCGACAGATGATCTGTGATACAAACGGATCATCAGTACTAGGGACAGATGATCACTGTTAGGGACAGATGATCACTGCTAAAGACAGATGATCAGTACAAGGGACAGATGATCAATGTTAGCGACAGTTGATCACTGCTAGGGACGGATGACCACTTTTAGGAACAGATGATCAGTGCCAGGGACAGATTATCAGTGCAAGAGGAGACAGATGATGAGTACTAGGAACAGATGATCACTGTTAGGGACAGATGATCACTGATAGGGACGGATGATCAGTACTAGGGACGATCAGTGCTAGGGACAGCTGATCAGTGATAGGGACAGCTGACTGGTGATAGAGACAGACAATCAGCGCTACGGACAGGTGATCAGTGCCAGGGACAGATGATCACTACTGGGGACAGAAGATCAATGCTAGGGACAGCTGATCAGTGATAGGGACATATGATTGGTGATAGAGACAGACAATCAGTGCTAGGGACAGTTCATCAGTGCTAGCGACACACAGTCAGTGCTAGGGACAGATGATCAATACTGGGGACAGATGATCAGAGCTAGGAACAACTGATCAGTGATAGGGACAGGTGATTGGTGATAGAGACAGACAATCAGTGCCAGGGACAGCTGATCAGTACTAGGAACACACAATCAGTGCTAGGGACAGATGATCACTGTTAAAGACAGAGGCTCAGTGCTAGGGACAGATGATCAGTGCTAGGGACAGGTAAATAGTGCTAGGGACAGACAATCAGTGCTAGGGACACACAATCAGTGCTAGGGACAGATGATCAGTGATAGAGACAGCTGACTGGTGATAGAGACAGACAATCAGCGCTACGGACAGGTGATCAGTGCCAGGGACAGATGATCACTACTGGGGACAGAAGATCAATGCTAGGGACAGCTGATCAGTGATAGGGACATATGATTGGTGATAGAGACAGACAATCAGTGCTAGGGACAGTTCATCAGTGCTAGCGACACACAGTCAGTGCTAGGGACAGATGATCAATACTGGGGACAGATGATCAGAGCTAGGAACAACTGATCAGTGATAGGGACAGGTGATTGGTGATAGAGACAGACAATCAGTGCCAGGGACAGCTGATCAGTACTAGGAACACACAATCAGTGCTAGGGACAGATGATCACTGTTAAAGACAGAGGCTCAGTGCTAGGGACAGATGATCACTACTGGGGACAGAAGATCAATGCTAGGGACAGCTGATCAGTGATGGGGACATATGATTGGTGATAGAGACAGACAATCAGTGCTAGGGACAGTTCATCAGTGCTAGCGACACACAGTCAGTGCTAGGGACAGATGATCAATACTGGGGACAGATGATCAGAGCTAGGAACAACTGATCAGTGATAGGGACAGGTGATTGGTGATAGAGACAGACAATCAGTGCCAGGGACAGCTGATCAGTACTAGGAACACACAATCAGTGCTAGGGACAGATGATCACTGTTAAAGACAGAGGCTCAGTGCTAGGGACAGATGATCAGTGCTAGGGACAGGTAAATAGTGCTAGGGACAGACAATCAGTGCTAGGGACACACAATCAGTGCTAGGGACAGATGATCAGTGCTAGGGATAGATGATCAGTGCTAGGGACAGATGATCAGTGATAGGGACAGGTGAATAGTGCTAGGGACAGACAATCAGTGTTAGGGACACACAATCAGTGCTAGGGACAGATGATCGGTGCCAGGGACAAATGATCAGTACTAGGGACACACAATCATTGGTAGGAACAGTTGATCAGTGTTAGGGACACACAATCAGTGCTAGGGACAGATGAGCGGTGATGGGGACAAGTGAATAGTGCTAGGGACAGACAATCATCATCAGTGCTAGGGACAGATGATCGGTGACAGGGACAAATGATCAGTACTAGGGACACACAATCAGTGGTAGGGACAGTTGATCAGTGCTAGGGACAGGTGAATAGTGCTAGGGAGAGACAATCAGTACTAGGGACAGAAGATCAGAGTTAGGGAAAGTTGACAGACAATGAGTGCAGGAACAGCTGATCAGTACTAGGAACACAAAATCAGTACTAGGGACAGATGATCACTGTTAGGGACACAAGCTTAGTGCTAGGGAGAGATGATCGGTGATAGGGACAGGTGAATTGTTCTAGGGACAGACAGTCAGTGCTAGGGATACACAATCAGTGCTAGGGACAGATGATCAGTACTAGGGACAGACATTCAGTGCTAGGGACACACAATCAGTGCTAGGGCCAGATGATCGGTGCTAGGGACAGATGATCAGTACTAGGGACACACAGTCAGTGCTAAGGACAGACAATCAGTGCTAGGGACAGATGATCAGTACTAGGGACCGGTGAATAGTGCTAGGGACCGACAATCAGTGCTAGGGACACACAGTCAGTGAAAGGGACAGACGATCAGTGCTAGGGACAGATGATCAGTACTAGGGACACACAATCAGTGCTAGGGACAGTTGATCAGTGCTAGGGACACACAATCAGTGCTAGGGACAGATTATCGGTGCTAGGGACAGATGATCAGTACTAGGGACACACAATCAGTGCTGGGGACAGATGATCGGTAATAGGGACAGGTGAATAGTGCTAGGGACAGACAATCAGTGCTAGGGACAGAGGATCAGTGCTAAAGACAGATGATCAGTGATAGGGACAGATGAATAGTGCTAGGGACAGATGATAAGTAGTAGGGACAGAAGATCATTGTTAATCACTTCAGTGTAGTCTACATGAAGTAGAATACTCTAATGTAGTTTACATGAAGTAGAATACTCGGTGCACTTATGGCATTCACCCATGAAGCAACGGATGAAGTATATACCAAAGAAGCGTAAGAGTTGCACGCGGCGATAGCCGAGTGCGACTCTAGCTTCCGAGTGCTTAGCAAACCTCCCAAGTGCATCCATAACTCAATAGTGCACGCTATGACGTTTACGATTTGTTTTATAACATAACATTGAGACATTGGAACAACAGAAGTCTTTTTATTGAGCTACATCACAAAAAAATGTTCGTGTAGTCTTACATGACAAGAGAAAACAAGTGCGCGAAAATTCATTCATGACAACCGACTGCACACCAGTAGCTCGATAAAGTTTCATCTTCAGACAACTGTGAAGACAGTTTCGCATTTCTGGCAGAAGGACGTCGGCCATTACTTTGGAAAAAATGTCTGTCAAAAGATTTGCTTTGTAAACATTAGCACACACGTCAGCAGGTACACCCATGGGCAAATAGTAGACGCTAAATTAACCAATCAGAGCGCGCGCTTTGCTTTAGTTATGTTATAATTCAAACGTGCCCTATTTCAAAATGAGGAACCCCGTCGAGCTTAAACGCTGCAAAACATCAAGTTATTGGAGGGTCTTACATCTGATGAAACTAAAACTTCAGAAGGATTGGTAATTTCTTATTTTGGAAAATGATGACGTCAGATGAAAAGCGGCAATAGACCAATTTCGATATATTAAAATTCAGCCTAACACAATAGACCTCAGAACGAGGCTCTGGGGAATAAACCCCACAAACTCTGTATTTATTCCCCAGAGCCTCGTACTGAGGTCTATTGTGTTAGGCTGAATTTTAATATATCGAAATTGGTCTATTGTTCTTCACCGTCAGTTTAGGCCATTTCCGATGTTTTAAAATTCTAACTTAACTCCGAGGTTTGGGCTTTGGGGGAATAAAGCGAAAGAAATCACATCGAGGCTAAGTGATGAATAATTAATTTCTTTTGTTTTATTCCCCCAAGCCTCGGAACCATGTTAGAATTTAAAATATGTCGAAAATGGCCTTATTTTCTTCCTCGTGGTGTTTTCGTTAGTAGCCGTGGGCCGCTTCGGTCCACGTCGTTCACATCTCCACACCCTCGCCTGGTTATGATTGGTTCATTTGAGATATTCAGGGAGTTGACTCGAAAACGAAAGTACGTCAACACAGGTACGTCGAAGGGAGTCGGTTCTTTTCTGTTATTGTTGTCTAAGGTAAGAAATGTTTAATGTACAGATGCTCAATTAACGTGAATTATATTCAGGCAGCTTTTAGTTTAGGCTCGTGTATAACGCCTGGTACATGTAAACGAGCAATAAGCTCCGTAAGCTGAATTCTTGTAGTGAGATCAAGTTCGAATTCCTTGAAACGGAACCTTTGAATTGAAGTTTATGGCTTAAACAATAGTGAAACACCGAGTGGTACTTATAAAGCACAAGTGAAAGTTAGATTAAGTTAAGATAGCTTGTTAAAATTGAAGCTGTCAAGATTTTGAACGGAGTTGGACGAACGGAGACCGATCGCTTAATGGAACTGACGATAAGCCAAGGCGTTTGTATGGAAGATGTCATCTAATTTAATCATTGTTTTTAATAACAGCTTCTTGCAGGCTGTGTTAATAGCGGAGCTCCGGTGGCCCGAAGGGCCGCCAAGTGGAGCCCCATACTCATATAGGAAAGAAAAGGAAACCCGTGAGTTGATTTTCTTAAGGTTATCATGGCTAGCGGTAGTGCTCCTGGGCGCGTACGCACGACGACGGCAAACACAGCGGTCAAACGTCTGCGCATGTGCGAGCAATGGAGCAACCAAAAGGTGGCCAAAATATTTTCATGACGTGGTTCTTTTCTTGGGTCATCGGCATCCTATAAATGACATTTTCCTCGTTATTTATATATTTGTTTATGTTTTAGCATGTACAACGAGAACTAACAATTATGAATTAAAAATTGTTCTACCTTCTGCTTGTTGCAGGTCTTTCTTTTCCGCGGTATGTATTTTCCGCGCTCCTTGAATTTTTTGTCCACCTCGACTTTGCTTTTAGTGCACCAGTTTGTCCCAGGTTTGTAGTTTAGAAAAGATTTTCCCACCTGGTCAAAGACCTGGTACAGGTGGTTTGGGATCGGTATTTTGGCCAGCTATGCCCCCATGACGATAAACATGAACATCATTTGTTGTTTCAATTCATCTCGTTCCTGTGTTTCAGACAAATCCAGGATCCGGATGGAATCCCCACAATCCTTGCCAAAATTTTTCCAGCTCATCTGAGCGAAGCCAAATCACTGCAACTGTCTTTTTCTTCTCCCGTTTTTCCTTCTTTTACACACTGTTTGTCGTTCGTTTCCGGCGTCATGATTAATAAAAGCAAATAAAAGTATGCTACGCCATCGGCTTGTAGCATGACAAGGGTTTTCAAGACTTATAAACTTTTTTGGTAAAGCTCAAAACAAAATGGTAAATCAACAGAATACCGGTAACTTAATAAACTTTGTGTCTGAAAAGTCTTCAGTTTTCCTTTTACCTACTTTCTTTTCCTTTTATAGATTTTTGTGAACTTTTCAAATTTTTTGCGTAAATTTTGCGTGACACTGGTTGTTTCCCATGTTTTCCTCTAAATTTTTGTGTGAGAAATTGGCGCGCGGCTGCCGAAAAATGTACCCATTTGTGCATGCCTGACGTTTGACCGCTGTGTTGACCACGGCGGAGGAGTTGCCCAACAAGGCGGCCATACTCCAAATAATAGGTTGACAGAGACATGCAGCCTTGGTTTACCATGTACTTCCTTGATATTGGACATCCATGTTATGATCAATTGACACCTGTCAAAACAAGGTATCTGCTGACCAGTATCACGTGACGACATCGTGGGCTCAAGTTTACAGCTCCTCGAGGTCACATGTTTTTTGAAGTTGACCGCTGACTAAGTGCTGTTTATCGATTGGATCGGGGGCTCATATTAGGTTAACTTGTTGGAAACGGGGCAGGATTGTTCGGAAGCCGGTTAACACTAACCCAGGATTAAAAGTTAACCAAATTATAACTTTTTCTTCTATACAAATGTTTTTTGCTGTTTTGTTTTTTGTACATGGTGATTATTAAAACTCAAAACAGAAGGCCAAACAACATAAAGAAAACCTCACTGCAAAGTTACAAAATTCAAATCAAAATTCTACCTTTTTCTGTGTTAGCTTAATCGGGCTCTGAGCAACCCGGCCCAGGAGCTACGCTTTTAGGCTGGCCTAAATCTATATATTATTAATACTGACATTCTCCCTAGTTTTATATTGTTTAAGCAAAATATAACAGCGAATTAGCCTGCAAACAGGCTCCCGGCGAGGACTGAAAAAGTTTTCAGCGAGCGCGAAACAGAAGGATTCAGAAAGTAAAGCGATCAAGGCAGGGGCAGGGGAGCCTGTAGACTTTGTTTTTGTTGTACCTATCCACCCTTGATGATTAACCTGTAACAAATCAGTCAATGAGGTAATTAGACCTGTCAAGAAGCTACATTTTCTGTAGTTGCAAACAGTTCGAATCGGCCTAACCAAATAGCCGGGCTGGGCATCATAACATAGAGTGCAAGTAAGCAACATGTTCACAGAATATTTCAAACTTATCTTTGTCCCTCCAGAGCTAATACTTAGAGAGCTTAGAATATATTTTCCAATGATGAAATGAGCCTAAAGAAATTATAAGCACACGATAGAGGTGTCAAACTCTGCGAAGCAACAAGCAGTTAACAGTGGAAAGTCTGGAAACCGTGCCTTTGACCTCTAAAAAAATTGCTATAGCACAGCCAGACGGCTCCACTCCACTAGCTTCTACTTAAAATTCCTCCTCATAACAGAGCGTAAAGTACCCTTCTAAATCACTTGTGAAATAACGAGAGGTTGAGAGACCGAAACTTAAAAGTGAACAGCAAACGCACTATTGTCACGAACCGTAGGAGTCGCATAATTTTACAAACACCTGTCAAATATTCATCTCAGAGATGTCAACAATCAGCGATTTAACCAATCATATCATGATACCAGGAGCTGGTATCAGAGAATGGCGGCATCAATAGAATGTCTGCAGGTTCCCTCGCTTCGTTCAGGCTCACCACGAGCCTGTTCACAGGCTACAGGGAATAAACTCAAATTGCTTAGCCTAATTGTTATGTGATTTCTATCAGATTCCTCTCGTATGTAAAATCACTGGAAGCTTCGTGAATTGATTGTGATTTTTGTTTTCATATGTTTTCAGATACTTGTGAACCATTCAAACTTTAAGAGTTGTTTGTATCACTGTAAAATTTGAGGATGGAGAATATTTCTGCCGAGAAGCTCAGGGAGCTGACTTCAAATCGTTTGGGAGGATGGGCTTTAGTTCTGAAGAGGAAAGGGTTGTCAAAAGTTCCTGAAGCTGTATGTGACCTGACTGAATTAGAGGAACTGGACTTGTCAGATAATTATCTGAAAGAATTACCAATAAGTATTAACAATCTGAAAAATCTTACATGGCTGATATTAGAAAAGAACCAGTTGAGAGAACTTCCTCACAGTATTTTTGAATTGAGTAACCTGACCAGGCTTATTATGAATAAAAACCAGTTGTCTGTTCTACCATCAAACATTAAACATCTCAAGAATCTCGAGGGATTGCACTTGAATGATAACCAGTTGACTACATTGCCTGATGAGATTGGTGAACTGAAAGAGCTGGGAGGGCTGTATGCGAGTAACAACAAGCTGACAGTTTTATCATCACACATAAAACATCTCAGTAAACTCCGGATACTGGACTTGAGTAATAACCAGTTGACTACATTGCCAGATGAGATTGGTGAACTGAAGGAGCTGGTAGGGCTGGCTGTGGTTGGTAATCCTCTAACATTGGAAGAAATGAGAAAGGTTGTGAAGCTACAGAATAAGATGACGCTTTCCAAAGATGTTACAGGTAAAGATATGAAATGCTCATTATTTGTATTTTATTTTATGCCTTGTGAATGAAATAAATATTGGAACATGTAGTTTAAGGATGGTGCCTACTTTCATCAGTGCGCACACGTTCTGCGCATCACACAAGGCATGGTTTAAGTGTCATGCGCACGCTGGCTTGACATTGATGCAATCAACTACACAACCAAGTACACAACTGAAATGAAAGAAAAATTTTCCTGCTGTGACCAAATCAAGTTTAATGAACCTGTGCATAAACCAGAAACACCAGACTAGAAGCATGTTGCTAGCCACTAACTGTTAACGTCTTCCAGCTGAAAAGCTAGCTATTATCAAAAATTATGCTGAAATCCAACTGTAAACATGTACGTGCAGATGGTGTAGTGCACGCGCAAAACAAGTGTGAGATACGCAGATGTTTTACTCACTGGGGAGGTGACAGGAAAAAATGTAACGGGCACCGTAAAAGTTTTCAAAAAAGATCAATAACTTTAAAAAACCCATGGCTACCCCTACATTTTATGTTATGAAATGGAATTGGCAAGCCTATTCAACACGGGATTAGTTTCTGGTTGTGAGTAAAAGGTATCTACTAGACTGTATTTTAACTGAACCAGAGGAATGCTGTCAGAGACACTAAAAGCACTGTTACAATGATTTTGGTATTAAAAACATACCAAAAATGGTTTTTATGTTACCATTTACCGTGTAGTTTTAAGATCTTTATAAATATGTTTGCTTCTCTGTATGTAAAGGCAAATTCTAAGGAAATCTGTCAAGAAATTTCCTTTCCTTCTCTTTTCAGAAAAATGCTGATATCAGGATTTTTGTTGAGATTCAAGGTTAATAATTAACCTTGAATCTCAACAAAAATGCTGCACACATTTTTTCGAGATAATTATTATCTCGAAAAAATGTGTGGTTACCACAATTTTTCTTTGTGGTTTCCAATAGCCCTTGCAAAGATCTACTTTTTCTGCATGGTCCTAACCTGGCACAAAAACCTCTGTATTTAGTAGGCACCATCCTTAACTTAGAAATTACAAAATTTAATATGCTGCTGACCTTTTAGTGTATCTTTTAGAAGTATATTTAATATATGTATATGAAGCTTACTTAGATTGTTATTGTGGAAAGTTTAACTTTAACTGCGTGATATAGACATCCTCGTAACTGTTCATGAGTAGTAAAACACTTTTAAAATAATTATTCTCAAGGATTAGTGTATGTACATGTATTGCAAAGTTTTGTTTGACACTGACTCTGTTTTAAATGTTAAAACAACATTTATAGCTACTTATACAAAGATATTTCGACAGTTTGTCAATTAAGGAGTATAGTGAATGAAACAAATATTGGAACATGTAGTTTATCTTAGGAATTACAAATATGCTGCTGACCATTTAGTGTATCTTTCAGCCTGAGAAGAATTATATTAAATAAATGTAGCTTATTTAAGATTGTTATTGTGGAAAGTTTAATTTTAACTGCATGATTTAAATAGGCATCCTTGTTTCGGTTCATGAATTTTAAAACATTGTGTAGTTCCAGAAAATATCCATACCCCTCCCCATGGAAGGGATTAATCTTATGACCCCCCCCCCCTCCCCTCTGGAAATTCCATTCTTGTTGCACACTCCCTGGAAATATTATCATTCCTTGTGGAAACCAAAAATAAGCCATTTTTTTAGTGCAAGATTCCAAATTTTGATCCTTACCTATTTTTCCGAAAAATTTGGTGGATACTGTGACCAACACATCACCAGAAGGTACGTTGCCAACCTCAAGGATGCATATTGTAGAATTTGCGATATGAAAATTATAGATTTAATACCATCAGTTCCGCTTCATAATTTTGACAAAATACAACACAATTTTCAGTGCATGTTTTGTATCAAATTTCAGCGGATCAAATCATTGTAAGTTTATATCTGGAAGATTCAATTTTATTTGGAAGCTGGAAAATCAGAACTTTCCTGGCCTTCAACAAAGATCTTACTGTTTTTAACATTTCCAATGAGTTAAGTTTTCTTAGCCGTTCTTTTGTAGTATCCCTTGCAGCTACGCTGTTATTTGGGTTGTCACGTTGCAGTCCTAAATATTTTTCTTATGCAACCCTTTGCTCTTGATCTTGCTCTACGAGTTGCGTGAGCGATGAGAAAAATAATTCTTCAATTTGCCAGGGAAGTACACCACAGTATTGTCATAGTGAACATTCATAACTCTGGCAGTGAATTCAGCAAATGTTTGCCACAGGTTTTTATTGTGTGAGTACCAAAAAACACGCTTCGTTTGGTGTAAATACAATATTTATTTTAAATTATTAGCGATGGCTAATTGAGACCGCGAGATAAACACTGCTTTGGTCTGCTTTGGTCTGCTTTATATTTTCAACTATCAGTCCTGCATTGGGATGAAAGAATTCAGACCATGTTAATGATATATTTTTGCTTTATCCCTTTACTCCCTAAGAGTGCCAATTGGCAGACAACGTCATAACTTTGTGAATATTTGATAGATTTCTATGAATTTTTGCTATGAAAATTGTCTTGTGAAGATCTGCTCATTGAAGTCATAAAATTTTGATCCCCTCCTATTCAAGACATGGTTGACCACCCCCACGACTTTTCAGTTCCTTTTTGGGATGCAAATGGAATGCAAGACTTGTTTCATATTACATGTAAGCTATGGACTAAGAGCTGCTAAATGAGCTATAGTTTAGGGGTCTACCTAATATAGTAGAAGACTGATACATTTTTGAAGTCGTTCATTTTTCCATTATAAAGCAATTTCTTTCAAAATGTGTACCTCCTTAACTGCTGATGTCAATTCTCAAATAAGCTGATTAGTGGCTTTCAAATGGCATATTGTTTCCGCTAGAATTGACCAGTTTCCTTAAACTGGCTTACTGCTTTACAGTAAAAGTATTTTTCCGTTGTAGTTTCAACAAGCGGCACCGGCGACTGGCAGATGTGCTAGGATTCACTGAGAGACCAGAACATAAACATATGTCGCTTTCAATTTTAAATTACAGCAATCAGTTTACTTTAAATCAATCTGAAGATTCATTAAAAATATTTCGTACTCCGAAGTGTTCGCTTTTTACCGATGTTCAAAAGCTTTCCCTGTCATGGTTTTTTCTTTTCGATGGAAACAACAAGGGCGCCTACGACTAACGAACTGAAGCTTGACGGTCACAAAATAACAGCAAAACACAATATTTCGCTTGACATTTTCAGTTAATTTTTAAACATCAGTTATTCCTTCTTTAAATTTTAAAAGCCTTTGAAGATTCGTCATTACTAGTACTCAGAAGCAAGTAAATGTTACCTACAGTGCAGCTCAGATATATCCGAACCAAAATATGAGCATAATGCGCGTCAGCCCAATACGCGTATATGCGTATGCATATACGCACATATGCATATACAGCATATACGCGTATGCCTGATTAGTATGTATGAGCTAACCTATTGTTTTTTCTTTTCTTATCAGGTCATTGTTGTTTTCAATGGCTTGGCAGCTTGCCACAGAGTGAGAAAGAGTTTTCTTTATTTGGAATACGCGTGTACAGTATATGCGCGTATGCCAACAGACTAAGCAAAATGTTAGCCGAAACACAGAACTTTTACTTGGGGAAAAAATAACTAAACGTGAGCAGCATGTCATAGAAACTTTGATAAACAATTCTTTGGCTAAAGAAAGAGCATTTTACTGTTTGAATGAACGATTTGTGTCAAATATAACTGGAGATGTCATTTTTTCGACAACGTCTTTGGAACACTTCAGACAATGAACATCTCGCAATCGACTTGCCGACGCATGCTGAAACAGAACTTTTCCTTGAAGAAAAAAATAACTAAATGTGAGCAGCGCACCATAGAAACTTTGATAAACAATTCTTTGGCTAAAGAAAGAGCACTTTACCATTTGAATGAACAATTTGTGTCAAATATAACTGGAGATATCATTTTTTTGACAACGTCTTCGGAATGCTTCAGACGATAAACATCTTGCAATCGACTTGCCAACGCATGCTGAAACACAGAACTTTTCCTTGAGGAAAAAAAATAACTAAACGTGAGCAGCGTGCCATAGAAACTTTGATAAACAATCCTTTGGTAAAAGGAAGAGCATTTCACCGTTTGAATGAACGATTTGTGCTAAATAAAACTGGAGATATCATTTTTTCAACAAGAGCGTAGAAACTAATGAAGTCAATCAACAGCCGCATGCCGAATAAAAAACTACTCCATTTGTAAGAAGTCAAAAAAATATATTTTGCAAACGACCTGCCGACGGGATCCGAAACACATAATTGAAAGGCCGTATTAAATAACGTCCCCTGGATTTTTCTGCCATTTTTGAAAGTGCTCAAAACTAGCTGAATTTTGGCATGTGGGCTTTGTTTCACCTGAGAAACATTGCTCTGAATTTTTTTTCGCTGGGTTGCTTTTCGTTCTCAAGAAATATCGTATGCAAAAAAGGCACACAGGGTGGAAAAACCAAGTGGTTTATTGCATACGCAGTATCTCGAGAACGAAGCGAAAACTATGGGACATTGCTTAACAGACCTGAACGAAACTGCATGCAAAATTTGGAACGTTTTCGACACCCTGACGCCCTTTTCCTGCCGAGTCCTTCAAATAAATGAAGCCGAGCCTTTGTTATGATAAACAGAGCCGATCCTTTGTTATAATAGCCAAGCCAAGCCTTTGTTATAAGTTGAAGTCTCGCCTCAGTTTATTATAACAAAGGATCGGCCTGCCGCGACCACAAGGACTTTGATTTTACTTAGAAACCAGCAAAATGTCAATTTCACGCAACTTATATAAGCTCAAATTTGTTGATTTCAGGTCAAAAGTGGTTGAGATGTTGACTCATGTTAACACACAATGGCAAGGATGTTGAGTTCTCTTAGATAGCAGCTAAATGTCAATTTCACGCAACGTAAAAGCTCAAAAATGTCGATTTTAGGTCAAAAAAGGTTTAAATGTTGATTTCACCTTAACCCGTGACGGGAAGGTTGTTGATTTCACTTAGAAAACAGCAAAATGTCAATTTCACGCAACGTATAAACTCAAAAATGTTGATTTCAGTTGTAAATAGGTAAAAATGCTGATTTCACGTTAACACGTGACGGCAAGGATGTTGATTTCACTTAGAAAACAGCAAAATGTTAATTTCATGCAGCGTATAAGCTCAAAAATGTTGATTTCAGGTCTAAATAGGTAAAATGTTGATTTCACGTAACGCGTGACAGTAAGGATGTTGATTTCACTTAGAAAACAGCAAAATGGTAATTTCACGCGACGTATAAGCTCAAAAATGTTGATTTCAGGTCTAAATAGGTAAAAATGCTGATTTCACGTTAACGCATCATGGAAAGGATGTTGATTTCGCTTAGAAAACAGCAAAATGTTAATTTCACGCAACGTACAGTGCAGCTCAGATATATCCGAACCAAAATATACGCATAATTCGCGTCAGCCCAATACGCGTATACAGTATATACACATATATCTGATTAGCATGTATGAGCTAACCTATTGTTTTTTCTTTTCTTAACAAGACATTGTTGTTTTCAATGGCTTGACTGCTTGCCACAGAGTGAGAAAGAGTTTTCTTTATTTTGAATACGCGTATACTGTATACGCGCATATGCCTTCGGACTAGAGTTATTAGGAAAATGTTGGCTGAAACTAACATTTTGCAATTGGGCACTTGACAGAAAATTAACTGACTGAATATAATTAAAAGAGAGAGTATTTTGCCGTTAAATCAAAAATTTACCGCTTTGTTTTTGTCAAATAGAACCTACACGCTTCAACAATCCCATCTTCATGGAGCAAACACAACCGAATGAACTTTTTTTCGACACAAAGTAAACACGGTCCAAGCAAGCGCGCGACTTGGAAACGTGTGCCGAAACACAGAACTTTTTGTTGAAGAAAATTAACAATAACAAAATGTGAGCGGCGCACCATAGAAACTTCGGTAAACAATTCTTTCGTCATGGAAAGAGTATTTTACCATTTGCAACGGTTTGTGTCAGGTATAACCGGAGATATTCTTTCCTCAACAAGGTCTTCGGAATGCTTCAAACAATAGACATTCTCGCAAGCGACTTGCCGACGCATGCCGAAACACAGAACTTTTCCTCGAAGAAAAAAGAACTAAACGTGAGCGACGCGCCAGTGAAACTTTGATAAACAATTATTTGGCTAAAGAAAGAGCATTTTACCGTTTGAATGAACGATTTGTGTCAAATATAACCGGAGATATAATTTTTTCGGCAAGGTATTCGGAACGCTTCAAACGATAACCATCTCGCAAGCGACGTGCCGACGCATGCCTGAACACAGAACTTTTCCTTGAAGAAAAAAATAACTAACCGTGAGCAGCGCGCCATAGAAACTTTGATAAACTAACATTTAGCTAAAGAAAGAGCATTTTACCGTTTGAATGAACGATTTGTGTCAAATAAAACCAGAGATGTCATTTTTTCAGCGAAGATCTTAAGAATGGTTCAGACAATAAACACTTTCCAAACGACTTGCCGACACATGCCGAAACACAGAACTTTTCCTTGAAGAAAAAATAACTAAGCGTGAGCGGCGCACCATAGAAACTTTAATAAACAATTTTTTCGTCAAGGAAAGATTATTTTACCATTTGAATGAATGACCTGTGTCAAATATAACCGGAGATATCATTTTTTTGACGAGGATCTTCTGAACACTTAATTCAGACAAACATTTCGCAAACGACTTGTCGACACATGCCGAAACACAGATCTTATCTTGTAAAAACATTAAGTTCACGACGGTTTCAATTTTCTTCCCATTTTTGGAAGCTTAAGATCAAGCAAGTGTTAATAAACGGTAGTTTGTCGGTGAATTTGCGAAGTGAATCGAAAACTCGAAATATGATAGCTTTCATTGATCGGCAGGACATTTTAACAACATGCAAATTTCGCTCTGAAGCCTTTTTCATTCCCAGAAATGTAATGTCCTTTGTTTAACAAACACTGCTTCACATAAAGAAACTTGTGGGAATGCATAACAAAGAGACATATACACGCGTATATACGCGCATATGTGATAATTATTTCACGCAACGTATAAGGTAAAAATTGTTAATTTCAGGTCTAAATAGGTAAAAATGCTGATTTCACATTAACGCATGACGGCAAAGATGTTGATTTCTCTTAGAAAACAGAAAAATGTTAATTTAATGAAGCGTATAAGCTCAAAAATGTTGATTTCAGGTCTAAATAGGTAAAAATGCTGATTTCACGTTAACGCGTGACGGCAAGGATGTTGATTTCACTTAGAAAACAGCAAAATGTTAATTTCACGCAGCGTATAAGCTCAAAAATGTTGATTTCGGGTCTAAATAGGTAAAAATGTTGATTTCACGTTGACGCGTGACAGAAAGGATGTTGATTTCACTTAGAAAACAGCAAAATGGTAATATCACGCAGCGTATAAGCTCAAAAATGTTGATTTCAGGTCTAAATAAGTAAAACTGTTGATTTTACGTAACGCGTGACGGAAAGGATGTTGATTTCACTTAGAAAATAGCAAAATGTTAATTTCATGCAATGTATAAGCTCAAAAATGTTGATTTCAGGTTTAAATATCTAAAATATGGCGGCCAGAATATAGTGTTAACATCTGGAACTTGCTTTGGTTATTTGGGACAATGATTATCTGCACTGAACAAATAAACATCAAATAAGCACTTTTCCAAATACAGCAACATCTTAAATGGCTAAAAATCACGAGATAAATACATATTTTTTGACAAACACAATCGTAGCTTTATGTCACGCACCGCCTAACAGATTAACAAATTAACCCTTCTGCGCAATGTACGGGTCTCCATACATCTGCATGTCCGCTGATCCCAGAAGTTCAAAACACTACAAATCATGCCAATGTGAAATAAAATCCACACAACCTGGATCACAGATCTATGTTACAATCGATCGCTACTTGTTGGCCATTATTATCTTTAAATGAAAAAAGTCAAAACAATCTAGTTACCAGTTCGAGAAACGCGAGCAGAACGTGATTGCAATGCATGCCAGGAAGGAAAACGTGTGTGGGAAAACATGGCGGTCGATACAAGACAAATTTTATAAGTCAAAAACCAGTTCTCTCTTTCCAATCTTTGACACTAGCAACGCTTGGCAAATGGGCCACGACTCACGAGAGGGTATTTTTCTTGGACAAGAACTGCTCTTGGACTTTGCTGCCTGTCTGCCTGTTTGCTGTTCAACAAAATAATAACGTTTCTTTTGTTTTTTTGTTCAACAAAAGATCTCCAAAAGATGCCGCTTGGAAAACTGATTTTTTTGCATACGTTATTTCTAGAGAACAAAGTGCGCCCCAGCCAAAAAAATTCAGAGCAATGTTTCTCCGGTAAAACGAAGCCTACATGCCAAAATTCAGCTATTTTTGAGCACTTTCTAAATGGCCAAAAAATCTAGGGGACGTTCTTGTATGTGGCCTTTCAATTATTAACTTGAAGAAAAAATATTAAAATGGGAGCGGCGTGCCACAGAAACATTGATGAACAATCCTTTGGTTAAAGAAAGAGTATTTTACCGTGTTAATGAGTGATTTGTGTCAAATAAAACCGGAGATATCATTTTTTCGATGAGGATCACTTGCCAACGCGTGGCGAAAGAAATTTTTCCCTTGAAAAAAAATTAACTCAAGTAGCATGCTATAGAAACTTTGATAAACAATCCTTTAATAAAAGAAGGTGTATTCAACCGTTAGAATGAGTGATTTGTGCCAAATAAAACCAGAGATATATTGAATGCTAAACAACTTGTCGATGCTTTCCGAATTTCGAAGCACAAAAGAACCTTGGAGATAAATCAACTTAATGTGGACTTTTAAGTCTAACTGATGGGGTGATAATCTCATTATCGTTTGCTGTTGGTCATGACTTTTATTATATTTGGTGGCTCCTAAAGCAGCCGTTTGTTTGGGTTGGGGTAGTTTCAGTAGCCTGAAGCTCTCTCCTCGTGCTCAACCACAGCTGGGAGCACTTTGTTGAGGTGGCCGATATATCGCTTGCACTTCTTTGGAGTGACAGTGTCCCAGAACTGGTGGATCCCCTGAATCAGCTCTTCCTTGTTCATGGGTTTTACAACGACACGCAGAAAATGTTTTAACTCATGCCACAAATTCTCAATAGGATTAAGGTCGGGACTTCGGCAGGTGTTGGGCAGTACTTTATCCCTTTGTCTTTCACGAAATCCATTGCCATTTTACCTACAATAAAAGGAAATGTTTTGGACAATCAATTGTACAAAAGTAATGAGAGCGTAATTCGACGAAATTCGGAAATTTCGGGGCTTTTCGACGAAAAATGGCTAAGTTTTGTTCACCTCGAAAGTTCAAAGAAAATTCAACGAGTTTTCCCACTGCCCATTGTTTTAGTCGACGCGAATTTTTGAGCAGTAATTTGTGTCTACTGATAATTTGGCCTGATTTTTCGAGCGAAAATTTGCTCTCCACAAATTTTCCTTCAAACTTCTAGCAAAAATTCACTCTGTTCCTTAAGTTTCCCATCAATTCCCAGTAGTAAGATGAATTAAGCCAGAGCAAAACAGGAAGGTGTGCGATAAAAACGTTAATATCATCGTGAGTGATAGTAATATCTGAAAGCCTTCTCTCACAAACTTACCTTGCTTATATCCAGAGAAAGCTGATATACCTTTGTTTGTTACAGTCTTAAAGCTCGCAAGCTCAAATGGTCTGTTTGCCAACCTGTTTTCATTGAACAGGAAATGCTACTCGTGAAAGTACTTGCAGTGCAGCCACCATGAACCCAGGCTCTGCACGACCTTGCAATATTACCATTGAAGGTTCGAAACTATTATCGAACTATTTAGGCCAGTCTCTTACAGATCTGTTTAACTCGGCTGAAGACTTTTTAACTCGTAGTTTTAGTAACATTCTAGCTGTATTGATTGATATAAATCAGTTACGCTTCCTCCCCCCGTTAGTGTTCATACAAAAAAAAATCTTAGCGGGAGGGGTAGCGTAGAAGAGAACTGTCGTCGTAAATAATGAGGTGCTCTTGCATGGAAAATAATTCTAGGTGAGGTATTAAAATAAATGACAACACACAGAAGTGAAGGTAACTTTCATTTAGACATTGGCAAATTGACTAGTAGGACGTTGGCGAAACAACTTAGGACATTGGCGAATCCACCTAAGATGTTGGCGAACGAGACATTGGCGAAACAACTCGTTGGCGAAACGAAGGATACCATGTCTTTCCCTTTTGCACTTGCCATCTGAACATCTCTGCACTTTTCCTTCCCTAATGCTGTTTCTTTGCACTTCCAACATGCTCAAGCGGGGTCGCATGTCTCCATCTCTTATTTACGAGTGTAAAATAAAGAGGGATTGTCGCGAATAATATACCATCCATCGTCGCAGACGGACAAGAACGTGGCGAACATGATAACAGCTGAGGGGACTGGGCACGTGGAGACCTGGCACTAGATAAACAACATGTCTGCTTGTCCATCGATCACTGAATTTGATGTCACTTTGGATGAATTTTGAGGTGAAGTCGGCCTTCAAAAAGAGCTTATTGAGAATTTTACTTTCGTGCGAGTTTACCCGGACCAGCGGTCCGACTTTTGTACCTGCCTTGCTGGCACGGTGACGTGGCAAAGTTCAAGTTAGCAAGTTCGTGTCATTGAAAACGATCAAAGGATTCAAATTCTCTACGTTCTTTACCATGAAAGACGGATTAACACATTAACAACAGCAAATTTTATAGAGGAGTAAAGCGTCAACGTGACCATGATTGTTTACAAGAGAACAATACATTGATTGCTCGATACTGGTCAGCGCACTGCACTGCGATATTTTGCATACTGCAAGCGGAATTATCCCTCTGGTAAAGAATTGTCGTTCTGGTCTTGAAAATGCCATGAATTTTCGTCCTTTGTTTTAAAGAAATGACGCAAAAGACATTGCGAAAAGACGCTTTAATTTTCGTGCAAACTTTCAAAGAAAGTTCGCAGAGACAAAGAATGAAATTCACGCATTTCGCTCTCATTACTTTTGCACAATACTGTAAGTTCTTACCAATTGCGGTCAATTCGTTGTTTTCCTCCATCTTTTCATCAATGAAAGTCATCTTTTCCAATGTCAAGATTGGTTTACGGCCCGAAGCTGGCTTGTCTGCTAGGGATCCGTCTTCGTTGTACCTCTTAACAATTCTGGCTACGGTTGGACATCTTATTTTTATGCCTTCATCTTGAAGCTGTCAAACAATGGCATTTATACTTTTTGATTTCGAAGAAAGCGATACAATTCTTATCTTTACGTGTTCTGGTGTTCTTCCCATGATTGCGAATGCAAGAATGACTGTTTGATCCTGGAGCAACATCTTTTCTCTATTGTTATGCAAATTAACTTAAAGACGCCAAAAAAACTAATTAAAGTGATTGGTGCTAACAATTTCAAAAGGCATTAAAGAAAAAGATGTTATTGGCCATTACCTTTGCAATCTGATCTGGGGGAGGGTATAAAAAGGATTTACATCGTAGTTCTACACAACTCTAGAACTCACCTTAGCAGTAACTAGTCAACATGTCTTTGCGTGCAGCTCTTAAGGTTCCAAAGTATGGATTGTTTTATTTTGATTGCGACTGGATGCTAAGTGTTGTGCCACATAGCAAAATCGTTAAAGTGATTAGTGGAGATAACGTCAGTAAGGGAAGCAAGGTTATGCTAAAGTATGGACCTGACATGCTGGAAGCTGATATTATTGGAGTAAATGGTATGTATGTTTGTCCACTTTTGACCATAGGCTTTTTATTTGATGTTTTTGTTAACTTGTCATGTTTGTTCTTGCACAGATGATCGGTCGAAACTGGATGACCTGGGACAGGAATTCTTGAAGGAACCCACAAACGCTCATCTGTTCCCAGTCTTGGAAGACCCAGAGATTCCAGAGCCAGAGCCAGAACCAGCGCCACAGCCAGAACTAGCGCCAGCCCCACAGCCAGGACCAGTGCCACAGCCAAAGAAGAGAAGAAGTCAGCTAAAGCGGGAGGTGGTGATGCAGCTACCATGCATAAAAAGAAGGAGCCAGAACTGGTATGAAACTTTGATATTATGATTAGAGTTCGCTACTAACGATAAACCAAAACTATATCAAAATCGATCCAACCGTACCCAGCTATGCTTAACCTTTCTACTCGACGCTTCTGCATGTATGTTCGTGTAACGAACAATCAATCACCACTAAAATGTTTGTTGTGACTTGAAATTGTGTGTGTGAATTAAAAAAGGATTCAAATTTTTCTTCAGGACTTAGAAACTAAGAAAAGAGTAAAAGGTGTGATAACTTATTATTTCATTGCGAACCACTTGAATGTAGTTTTTAACTCAAAAGATTGTTTGCGAGATTACCTTTCACGTTCGCTATGGAAAACATGACGAAGGTTTTTTGAGTTATAAACGGTGTGTTGGGTACTGGAAAAAAATTTGTATGCTGTAAGAGACTAAGTTATGGTAGCGAACTAGGTTGCACTCTTTATTTTTTATAAGAATGTGATTTATAAGAATATGGAGACTGAAATTTGTGAAATTTTAAGAATATTCTCACGGAACTTTCAAATTTTGCCGCTAACTAAAATAACAAAGCTGATGTCTGTGATCAACAAGTTATCTGTTTCCATTTATCTGAGCACACTGAGAACGAAAACAAATCTTGTAAGAGGTGATTTTGGTTAGCCTGTGAACAAAGATGGATTTTGGTAGGATATTTAAAATTATTCAGAGTTATAAGCATTATGATGGTGCAAACAAAATGCAAATTGGACAACGCTGAGTTATTCCTCAAACTATATTCAGAGAAAAGAAATTGGAAAGCTCATGGCCGAATGCAATAAAAACAAAAGTTGCGTTCATTACTCTTTTATTTTAAAATTTGCTTCTCTCCAATTTATAGGCCACTGTTGTTTCCCTGTACAAGCCACCGCAAGCTAATCCACCCCATCTGAGAGCTGTAGAGCCAACTTCACCAGCACCGGTGCCGGCAGCATCTCCGCAACCCATAGTTAGACTGTCTCTGTGGATTGCGACCGTGGCATGCAGCCCTTTGCAGCAAGTGTCCCCAGTTAGACCAGTCCAATGAAGTTTGTTCGCCACATTACCGTACAACCAGCCAGAAGTCCTTGGTTACCTAAAAGAAATCTGTGAGCGCCAGAAACAGCTCGCCGAACAGCAGCAGCAGACACAAGAATGCCTTGACACGTTAACTGCAGTCCTTTCCGGGTCCCCTGACCCACCCAACATGCCAGTCCTGCCTACATTTACTTCCTCCGCACCAGTTACTCAAGTTACTCCAGTTCCACCAGTACCGATGCTGTCTGTCCCAGATCCTGATTCTCCGACTGCATCTCTGTCTCAGTCTGCTGATGACGACGTCATATTTCAATTACATTCGCGGGCAACTTCAGAAAGGAACTTCGCCATTCAGCTGCTACGGCATATGTTCACACCAAGTGAACTTGCGGGGCGCAATGATAGGGGAGTCGGGGGCAAGCTTCCCTTAAATACTGATAAAATTATTAAGATTAAGGACATTCTTTTTAGGTTTTTCCTGGCCTCCTTATCACAGCAGGAACTTCTATGGCGCAATTGCCGAAAAGCAATCAACACCTATTTACGTAATAGAAAAGTATTGCCGGATCGTAACCAGTAGTCACTGGTAAACATTAGAATTAACGTAAATGTAATGCAGGCTCTTTTTGCTCAAATAAATTTGTCAATAGGTGCATTTTTTTTCTAATTTAATGACATTGTAAGTTAAATAAAATGAGTTCGGACTTTTATATTGTAAGTTAAATAAAATAATTTAGGACTTTGAGTTATTCTGTTTCATTCCTATTTTCAGAATAATAACTGGGAATTAATGTTAAGTTAGATACAATTGTTTCGCCTATAAAAACTGTGAAAACAAATGAAAACAATGTGTTAAAAAAAGGAGTGACTGTTTGCATGAGACTAGACTCGGCTGAAACAGCATTTTGCACTTGGCAGAATATTTAACTGACTGAATATTTATTAAAAGAAAGGATATTTTGCCGCTGAATCGACATTGAACACATTTTGAGCGACGCATGCCCAGCGAAATACAGAACTTTTCCTTGAAAAAAAATAACTAAATGTGAGCGGCGCGCCATAGAAACTTTGGTAAACAATTCTTTGGGGAAAGAAAGTTGGAGTATTTTACCGTTTGAATGATCGATTTGTGTCAAGTAGAACTCGTGGAACACTTCAGATAATGAAGATTTTGCATACACAAACAAACACACAACTTTTTCTTGAAGAAAAATAATTAAATGTGGGCGGCGTGACACAGAAACTGCGACAAACAATTCTTTCGTCAGAAAGAGCATTTTACTGTTTGAATGAATGGTTTGTGTCAAATATAACCGGAGATATCATTTTTTCGACAAGGTCTTCGGAAAGCTTCAAACAATAAACATCTCGCAAGCAACTTGCCGACGCATGGCTAAACACAACTTTTACTTGAGGAAAAAATAACTAAACGTGAGCAGCGCGCCATAGAAACTTTGATAAACAATTCTTTGGCTAAAGACGGAGCATTTTACCGTTTGAATAAATGATTTGTGTCAAATATAACCGGAGATATTATTTTTTTGACAACGTCTTCAGAACGCTTCAGACAATAAACATCTCGCAAATGACCTGACAATGCCTGCCGAAAACACAGAACCTTTTCCGACGAAACAATAACTGAACTTAAGCAGCGTGCCATAGAAACCTTGATAAACAATCTTTTGGTAAAAGGAAGAGCATTTTACCATTTGAATGAACGATTTGTGTCGAATAAAACCGGAGATATCATTTTTTCAATGAGAATCTTCAGACAATAAACACTTCGCAAATGACTTGCCGACACATGCTGAAACACACTACTTTTCCTTGAAGAAAAAATAACTAAACGTGAGCGGCGCACCATAGAAACTTTGATAAACAATTTTTTCATCAAGGAAAGAGTATTTTACCATTTGAATGCATGATCTGTGTCAAATATAAACGGAGAGATCATTTTTTCGACTAGGATCTTCAGAACGCTAATTCAGACAATAAACATTTCACAAACGACTTACCGACACGTGCCGAAACACAGATCTTTACTTGTAAGAACATAAAGTTCACGTGTTAAAATAGGGATTTCAAGCGACTGTATCAATTTTCTTCCCATTTTTAGTAGCTTAAGATCAAGTGTTAATAAACGGTAGTTTGTCGGTGAATTTGCGAAAGTGATCGAAATATGATAGCTTTTATTGATCGGCATGACGTTTTAACAATATGCAAATTTCGCTTTGAAGCCGTTTTCGTTTCCAAGAAATACAATGTCCTTTGTTTGACTAACAATGCTTCACATAAAGAAACGTATGGGAATGCAGAACAAAGAGACATATACGCGCGTATATATGTGCGCTTATTGACATACGCGTATACGCAAAATATGCTTGTATACTATGCGTATGCGTAGTTCACTTATATCTGAGCTGCACTGTATCTGAAAACAGACTGTTTTCATCTGATAAAAAATGAATTTTGATCTGTTTCTTGAATAGTGTTGCCTAGCACATGACCAAATTCTACTCGGGTGGAAATCATGTTCAGGGCGAAAGTTGTTTTAAATTAGTTACTACTTCATTTTATTCCATAAGTGTATACATAAACAGACACGTGACGATCTGTCAACCGGACTTAACCTACGGAGGATCAAGCTAATTTTTGGCAGACTGACTTGTTTTGACATGAAAAGCATTGTCACGTAATTGTTTTTGTTGATTTTTGCTTCATTTTCAAGAAATAATGTATGCAAAAAAACTCAGTTTTCTGAGTAGCATCTTTTGAAGCGAATCCTCCCAAGGTGGATTTTGACGCGGCGCAAACTTAGACGGTTACTTTTAGCAGATTGACAGCGCGGTTTTCCATGTAAATGGATGTTTTGATTTTTGAAAGAAGTAGAGAAATAGACCAGAAACAAAATATTGACCAACCTCGCATTGAACCAGTGTCATGACAAAACAAACTTGAATCCAGCCCGTTCAGCGCCTTATTCACTTGCGCTAATGAAGCAACAGTGAGAGAATTGCATGATTATAATTATGAATAATAAAACTAGCAGCAAATACCAGGGTAACCCAAAAACACTGACCCCCGGTCCGCGGACCCCCACTACAGACCGGGTCCACAGACTACTTGTGGACCAGTCCACGGACTCCCCCTGCGGACCCCCTCTACGGACCAGCCCCCAAAATATAATAAAAATAATAAATAAATATTTCAGTTGCGGGTTGTCTAATAGATTACTCGTGACGGCAAAATTTCGAACCTGATTACATTGTGCAAATGGGCAGACCTGGATTCAGGCTCGGGTGCAATTTATATAATTACAGATTGCCATTTCCTTTGCTGTGGCCATAAAGTATACGAAAGACGCGTACGGGGAAGTCTCCGGGAAGCCTCGAAATTTGTGTTCTTTCCCCTCTGCCATTTTGTTCAGCCCATCCTCCCATGGGCTCGTGAACTCGTTCCAATTTACTCAGCGGAATAACAGATACAAACAAGAATAAACAGCCTAAAAATATATCTTCGACTGCCAGATTGAGCCACGAATAGAAGGTAAGAACTTTCCTTCTTAATATCGGCATCTCCTTACACTGGAAACGGCTTTTAGGCAATTTTTTTTTCGGAAGGGGGGATGGGGTGTTAAACACCCAAGTCTGTTACATTTGCACAGTGTAACACTCGAAAAATCACCGACACGAGTTTGAATCTATTAGACAACCCATAAGTGAAATCTTTATTTATTATTTTTACACTATTTTAGGGTGGTCCGTAGAGGGGGTCCGTAGGGGTAGTCCATGGACCGGTCCGTAGGGTAGTTCGCGGACCCGGTCCGTTGTGGGGGTCCGCGGACCGGGGGTCAGTGTTTTCGGGTTACCCGCAAATACCACGCTTCAGTGACTTCATCGTTTAGCAAAACAAAGGTTTCTTTTGTTTTTCGCTCCACAAAAGATCTCCAAAAGATACCCTTGGAAAACTGAGTTTTTTGCATACGTTATTTCTCGAAAACGAAGCGCAAATCAACAAAAACAATTACCCAACATTGCTTTTCATGTCAAAACAAGTCAGCCTGCCAAAAATTAGCTCGATCCTGCAAAAAATAAAAATCAGCCCGAAATGCTACTTACGCCCTTTTTGCACGAGACCCTTCAATTAATATGGGTTATTGACCAAGTGTAAGGTCAAGATGGCTGGATATTGGCCAAGTTCTTTTTTTGCAAGTTTATGGACCGAGACGGAGTCGAGGTCCATAAACTCACAAAAAAAGAACGTGGCCAATATCCAGCCATCTTGACCGAACAAGCTTGGTCAATAAAGGATTTATTATATGGCTTTCGGGGAAATTTTCTTGCGGGACACGGCGGGTAGTCCCGAGCGGGCAAGATAGCTCCATCTTGCCCGCTCGGGTAGCCAATCACAACGCAGGATTTGATTCATCTTGCCCGCTCACGGAGCTAGCCACATAATAATAAGTATTACATATATCACTGCTACACATCTAAATCTTCCAATGTGTAGTTACAGAAAATATCCATACCCCCCCGCGAGAGGGATTGTATGGTCTTTGCCGGCAGATGTTGACTTTGCAGGTAGCTGTTGTTGTTTGCCAGCGTGGAAAACATTCTTTGAACTGAATAATTGCGTTACGGAATAATAGCATTACATTATGACCATTACGGTGGTAATTTGGAATGGACAGAGAACAGTTCTCTGATCCCACTAAGAGCTAAGAATAATTCTTCGAGAAGTAAGTTAAATCACCAACAATTGTAATCTAGGAGACAAATATTATCTGTAACAAAAAATTACAAGTCACGTGCGATGTAGCTCAGATAAATTAATGTCTTTCAGCTTCAAAACATTAATTAATATTTCCTCGTAAAAGACAAGGGAAAGATTTCTTTGATACCCATGGTAAATCATGCAATAATTACATCTGCACTACATTTGCACAAAAGGCATCCCAAGTAATTCAAGGAAACTCCTGGATGGGAATGTGTACGGCGTGAATCCCATTGTTCAACTTTGTTTTCAAAACCTCCTAGCGTGTGCGCTGATGTTGAACACAGGCATGCTGCTTTTTGAACACCATTTTTGGCAAATTTTGCATTACATAGAAACATCTAGTTCTGTGAGGATTTTCTAGGTCTACAGAGTAGTGTAGCTGGGTCACCTTAGTCAACATTTTCCTAGATAAAAGAAAAATTAATATGCAAGTCCAAAAGCGACATGTGAAATTTTCCCTGCCAGATGACAAGACAACAGGATGCTATGACGTGGTAAAGACTGCATTACACTGTACGATGAAAAAATGCGAGAAAGTGAAAAATGTTCTTTTCAGGTAATTGAAACTTGTTCTTCTTTGCAGGCCAAGAAAGAAGTCAAAGATGAGATTTTTAAGCTGCCAAATGCACAAAATGTAATCTGAGACACAACATTCTTTCTGAAATACGTAAAGACAACATGCAAATTTGGTGCACTGAAATTTGATACAAAATGTTGTTTTGATTGTTTTGTTTTTACTGGTGTAGTGTAATGTGTTTCTTTCCAAGCATTTCTTTCTCTGTGCCTGCATTTTCATATATATTTGTTATTGAAGTGCTGCCATTTTGTCAGGATAACGAAGCGGAATTGGTTATATAAATGACGATGAATGCATCCATGATAGTTAGTACTTTACCATGCGACACATGATGTACCTTTCTGTTCATATGTTGGTCACAGTAAATACTAATTTACTGGAAAACACACCTAGGCATCAAAATTTTGCCTCTGTGACTACAAATTAGCTATTTCTTACTTTTACTAGGAATAAAGATATTTCCAGGAAAATTTCCAGAGGGTACGGAAACCTCTAAATAGTTAAAGAGATATTCAATGACATATAATTTAATTTTCATTTTAGCTCATGTAGCTCGACAAAGAGCAGAAGGAGAAAGAGCACAAGTGGCTTATGAAAAGGCTCTAAGAGATGGCTTTGTGAATGTTTACCGTGGTCGCATATTACTAATAGGTCAGGATCGTGCTGGTAAAACCAGTCTAAAGAAGAGTCTCTTAGGCCTGCCATTTGACCCTAAAGAACAGAGTACTGAGGGAATTGAAGTAGAGGCTTCAACATGTGAAATTGAAGTTGAACAAGTTAAGAACTGGCATTCCACCCATGAGAACAAACCAGGACTGCTAGAATGTTCTAAAGATATATCAAGGATAGTGGCAGAGAAACTGTGTGGTGGAACAGCAATGACAGAAGAAGAACATTTTGAAGAAGAGGTACAGTTGGAATTTAGTGCTCATTGCAAAAGTGATTCCAACATGCAACAGGTTTGAATGTTTAGAACTATGATGTATAAATTTTTAGTGCAGATATCTTCTATTAAAACCACACACCTAAGAGAAGGATGTTGTCTCAAATATATCAGGAGGAGGTTAAAGGGACAGTATCATGAGTTATGTATGTGTGAGCTTCCGGTCCAGAGTTTGAAAACATCTGATGATGATTGGAACTGCTGCTGATGATCTCCAGGGGTCTCAAAATGTTTTGAATTAGGCATCTGTAGTTATGTGGGAAGAGTAGGCAGCTGTGACAAGTTAGGGGCCACAAGGCCACTCATTCTAAGAGGCCCCCCCTTCCCCAGAAAATTTTGAAATCTGCAATATAGAAGCTAGGAAATGCCATTCACATCATTCAGAGTTAGATACTGATCTGTCAGTGTCATAAATACTGTCAATGGCATGATTTTCATAGGTGGCATTAATTTGATGGAAACTACAATCATGGACAAAAGTGTTGACCCATTTGACCAAAACAAATGCTTTCTATGGGCGTCCTTCTGTAATTGAAGACTTTCTTGCAAAAACAGCGTATATAGCATTTTGGGCCGATTTTTATTTTTTGCAGGATCACGCTAACTTTTGGCAGACTGACTTGTTTTGACATGAAAAGCATGGTTGCGTGATTGTTTTTGTTGATTTGTGCTTCGTTTTCGAGAAGTAATGTGTTCAACGAAACAGGTCGTTTTCGGAGAGTGTCTCAACTGCTTTTGTCCATGGTTGTAGTCAAGGAACCAATGATTTGTATTAGCCACCATGTTATCTTGCTTTACAGAGTAGCATGAAAATTAAATAAATCCTTGTAACTCATGTTTGTCCGAGATAGAAATGTAAAAAGGAAACTCATTTAAAGCATTTCCAAACCTCACATTTTTTATTTATAGGATTAAATTAAAGCTAAGGATTATCATCTTTAGGAGGAGTGAGAATAAAGCAATAAAATCATCATATTGGTTAAAGCAGGGCTCGAAAGAAAAAATCCTTAAGTGGCAACCAAGTGGTAAAAAATATAGTCACCAAATGCAAATGTTTAGTCACCAGATCGTTAAACAAATTAGAAGACACACCATCCAATAGGCCTACATCACGCACTCAATGCTCAAGGGTTTGCAATGCATTATAGGGCGATTTCAAACATTGTCAGCCATTTCGAAGATTTCCAATGTGAGAGGATTGTTTTAGCAAAGCAAAAGGATTAGATGTTTGAAGCTTTCTATTTAACAAGCTAATACTTCCTATTGCAAAAACAATTATTGCTGCAAAATATAGTGTGAAGCTACATGTACTCTGCTGTCTTAAAGATTTATCAATAAGACAAACTGTTGAGCTTGTTAATGTCTCAAGCTGATTGCTAAAGCCAGAGTAACCAGTGACATCTAATCAAGTAGGTGGCAGAACTCTGGCAGTCGCTAGCTTGTTTTGAAAAAACTTAATCCCATGTGTGAAATTCAAACTGGCATAGACAAGTGGAGACTAGGCAATGGATGTACCTTGACTAGTTGAGCTACCTAGTGCATCTTGACCACCAAATCATAATTTTCTGAAGAAGCTACAGTCACTTAGCTTTCCACTGCCGTATTGAACGTAGAATTCTGTGCAGAAATGTTGCAGAAAACAAGAATTTATAACATAATATTTGAAAGATTCCTGGATCGTGTGGCAATTTGATGGTAATTTAAAGGCAAGAGTTTTTGGCTATTTATGGTATCATGGTCTCTTAATCTTAATGTAGTGTGGAATCTGGATTCACTTAGCTTTCAAATGGTGTAATTAACTTAGGAATCTCTGGAGGTGTAATGGAGAAAAACATTATTTGCATGAGTTTGTTAGCTCAGTGAACGGTTCAATGATAAACTGGTCGTGTTGCAATGCAGCCAAAAATAAAGGGAAAAACAGCTTGATTTTTTAGCTGTTTAAGGTATCGTGGCCTGTAAATCATTACATACTGCGGAATTTACATTAGCCTAGCTTTTGGATGGCCTGTTATAAACTTAGAAATCTGTGGAGATGTAGTGGAGAAAAAAATTATTTACCTGAGTCGGTTAGCCTTGTGAAGTTGAAAGATGAATGGATGGTGTTAAAATTCAACTGAAGGTAGAGTGGAATACGGCATGATTTTTTTGGCTGTTTAAGGTATCATGGCCTCTAAATCATTACGTTCTGCAGAATCTTCATTCACCTAGCTTTCAAATGGCACATTTACTTAGAAATCTGTGGAGATGTCGTAGAGAAAAAAAATATTGCACAAGTCGGTTAGCACTGGAGAATTTACGAACTTGTCTTAATCATGCTGCCACCCGACAGGCTGGAAACACTGCACATCGACTTGTGAGTTATTTTTGAAAAAAATCAAGCAGACCTCAAAATAACCTAGTTTTGACAAATCCGCTTTCCCTTTAAGCTACAAAATAACACATCACGTTAAAAATACCCTCTAAAAACAAATATGTTAGCTGATATGAAGAAGCAGTTTTACACATGCACAGCTCATGATAGTGTCCCTTTCATTTTCACACAAAAATCAGAGAAATTAGGGAAAGAAAATTTTCAACTCAATGGGTTAATTGAACTGTCAGGGTCTTTAAATGAGTGCCTGGCTTACAAATATATTCCTGGCAACTTTTTCCTTGTGGTATTGAAACTTGTTATTTAAGTGTGCTAAAAAGAGCCCAGTCCCAGCAGGCATGAGGCTGACAGTTTTTTTTTTTTTACCTCCAGTTGTGAGACTCACTCCTTAGATGTGAGAGTTGGTAGGTATTGCGTGCAATTATGTGGCTAATCATTTCTTGTTTGATACTCTGTTTCAGGTTGAGAAGACTGAAGGACACCTTCATGAGTCAGATATGTCCTCGCCATCAATAAAAGCAAAAGGAGCTCCTAAGCAGGACAGTGATAACAGTGGTGAACATTTGCATTATTGCAGAAGTGAAAATGAGCTAGAGGAGCTCGATGTAGTGATCAATGCCACTTCTACACCAGATGAAATCACAAAATATGTTCATCAGTTCCTGGAGTATGTTAGAGGTGAACAGGGTAAAAGTGATATTACCAGAGGAGAATCTGTTGTAAGTATGGATGTGTGGGATTTTGCTGGACAGCACTTGTACTATGCCTCTCACCCTCTTTTCTTGTCGTCACGGGCAATTTATGTTTTGGTATACAACCTCAGCAAGCCATTATATGCCCCTGCTGAGCCCTGTGTTAGACAAGGAACTTGTGATATACATTTGGAAAACCCAAACAACGAAACAAATCTGGATAATTTGTTATCATGGCTTGCGACAATCCACAGTATAACACAAGTAAAAGCAGAAACAGATTATGGTGCTCAAAGGAGGCTGACCTATCTGCAGCCACCAGTGCTCATTGTAGGCACACATGCTGACAAACCAGCTGAAGACATTGCAGTAATGAAATCTCAAATACAGAAGAGAATTTTTGGTAAAGAGTATGGAAAACATGTGTTCTGGCCATTGTTCAGCATTGATAACACAAGCTCACTGATAGGTCCAGAAAGAAAGAATCTTCAAACAGGTACTAACATATGGCTAACGTAATGATCATAACTACCAAGTTACAGCATAGCTAGAGATATAAGAAGTAAACATGTTGGTTCGTGTTCACCTAGTGGACACATTTGGAAACTCTTTTTTCATCAATGCATTTTGCCTTTGGTATTCATTTTGTCACCTCCAGTTTGTTTTTTGTGCTCTTTCCCAATCTAGTCAAAGGACACTTCAGACTGAATTGAAGAACAGATGGAGGTGATTGTAAAATTTGAAGGGCTGTATGCATATCGGTCCTAATTATGGTAAAATTTAGGTTATGTTACTTTTTTGCACTCTGAATTGCCAGTTGTCTTCGCTACAGAAAACGGTAAAATGTCGATTTGATGTCAGCGTGTGACCTCTATGTTGCAGACTTCCTTTTATCTCACCTTGCTTTTATCTCACCTTGCTGCTAGCCTTTGATCTTTACTTGCTTGTTCTCGTAGCTTTGCACCTCTAGCATGAGACCAGATTTGTGAGTTCATATACGACCTTGCTCTCCATGAGTTCTTGTAGCTCAGTGGATAGAGTGGCCGCCCGGTGTTCGGGAGGTCATGGGTTCGATTCCTGTCGGGGACTCAGAATATTTCTTTGTCCCATGCTCATGTCATGTTGATTAATTCACCTTCACATTTCATTACCGAGCTTAAAATTCACCATCTTTATTAACTTATCAGATTTGTGTGTGTTGAAAACTCAGACCACACCAGATTTCAACCTTTTCATTTGTAGGACCTATATGCACACTGAAAATATATCTCTATTTTCTCTATAAACATAGAATATGTGTCAAAATGTAGTGTATTTATTTTTAGAGCTAAAGGGGAACACAGGTGACATTCAAGAACTGCGGAACAAAATCATGGAGGTGTTGAGACAGGAACCATATATGGGGGAGAAAATTCCAGTTAGGTAAATTATTTTCTACAAACAAAAGCAATTGCCTGCACTCAGTTGGATTGTCATGCATGCACCAAAATTCAAAACAGAGAAGAGTCAGGATAGGATATGTTGTATTGAGCCAATATCCAGGGCATGGACTTTACCTAATACTCTTTGAACAGTGGCAGCTAGAACATCTCTTAGAAGAATGGCATTACAGAAAAGACTGCCATACTCCTGTCACTTAACAAAGGTTTTGATAAATTTCAGACAACTCTCTGTGGCATGGGTAGGTGGGGGGAATGACATCTTTTTGGCATTTTTTGATGCTCCAGTTTGACAAGCAAATCAAAATTCAAGAATTGTGGAAAGCATTGATATTCAAACAAAAATGCATGATCTTGACAAGTCGAATGGTTCTTGCACTCTCTTTGTTGGTCATTTGAGAGACAAGCCATGAGAGCAATGGAACAAAGTAAATAATAGAAATAATGCATTGTCATGAAATGTGATGCATTTTCCATGATTGTCTTTTAGATGGTTTCTGTTTGAAAAGGTGATTGAAGCTTTGATAGCTCAACAGATTTATCACAAACATCTAAAGCAACTCCAAAGTTATGCCCAAAAAAATTGCTTTATAGAAGATGCAGATGAGTTTGATGGTATGATCAGTTTCTACCATGGCCTTGGTATGATTATCAAGCATCGCAGTACAGTTGTTCTGAAGGCTCAGTGGCTGATTGACCTATTAAAGCAGCTGATAACCATTCCGCACTCAAACAAAATGGTAAGAAAATTAAATTGCTCTTCCTTTACCTGATGTTCACCTTCAATGTTTTAAAGTACCTTGTTTGAGTGTCTGAATAGTTCATATTTGTTAATTTGGCCAACCCTTTAGAGAATGATGACGGATGAATTTACATGATGCAATGCCTCTAAGATACATGTAGTAGGAATGTCTGCTATGTGAAGAGGCAGTCCCTGTTTAAAATGTATGTTCCAGAATTTGTATTTTTATAACAGCATTCATGGCATAAAACCATTTCCCATTTGAGAGAACTACCCAGTACTTGCAAGGAAGCCATCATCAACAAAACCTTTAGCCTCATGCTAGGTAGCTGAATAAATACAAGTTTATAACTGTACACCTAAATGTTATTCTGATGTTGTTTCTTAGGATCCTATACATTACAATTACTGGCGGGAACTAGAGGAAAAGGGCATCCTCTGCATGGAACTTGTTGACGATGTCTTTTCCAAGTTTATTCAACAAGGCATTATCAAAGATGACATCTTGGACATGATGGAGCAGTTTGGTTTGATCGCCAAGTTCTCACCGTCTCCAAGTGATGTAAAGTATTTTGTACCAGCTCAACTGAAGACACCTCCTAAAGACCTTTGTCAAGTGGCACCATCTCACGCTGATCCTTGTCCTTTGTATGTTCATTTTGTACATGGCTTTGTCCCTCATGGTCTGTTCTCACAGTTTGTGTCACGATTTATTTGTTGGTGTTGTAAGACATGGCCCTTGCAGCATCCCAAGCTGTACCAAAATGGAGCATGGTTTGTTATTGGGAAGCAAATCCATGATTTAATTGTCATTGGCAAGAAGAGTTTCATCAAGATTGTTCTAAGGCAAAGAATACAAAGTCTTCCGGTTAATGCACACAAGAAGATAAAAGTGGTAGTGCCAGCAGAGACGTCAGAAGAACTTCACATACATGTAGCTACACAAGTGCGCGAGTTAGTGGAAGGAACTTTGCAAACCTTGTCACAGGAGCTGCCATACCTGAGTGCACTGCAGTATGAGTTGTGTGTAGCCTGCCCATACTGTCATCAAGGGACAGACAGGGTTGGTCAAGAGTGTTATAACCATGGAAGAGTGTGTTGTGATGATGAGGAGTGCTTTCACCTTCTTGAAGTAAAACAGGATCAACCACTGATCTGTATGAGGAAGGTCTGCGATGAAGTGCGTACTGTCCGTGGACTGGAGAAATGGTTCGTGAAGGAAACAAGTCAGGTATGTGATTTATATGATCTATAATATACTTAATGGAAAAATTAGTGTACTTAACAAGAAGTCAGGCCATCCCTGTTTCATCCTATGGTGGGAGGGGTGCTGCCTGTAATGGAATATAGAGGGAGCTCTGCCTCGAAGGAGGTAGCAATTTCACAAGTTGAAGAATACTACTGTGAACAAATAATGTTAATTGCCAATGGATTAAACCTCCTGGAGTAATTCTTCCTCCCCCTCCCATCCTCCCTAGGATTTATATTGCCTTCAGGTCTAGTGTACAATGCTATATAAGTTGAAGGTTAAATTATATCTCTGGAGAAATGATTTGATAAAGGCCAGTTTATACTTATAAAAATCACAAAAGATTAAAATTGACCGATTAATGTTGAAAATAATCATCAAGAAGCTACAGAACATTACTTGCTAATTGGTTACCTATAACCTTGTGTCTTTTATTTTAAAAAGTCTCTGTCAGGCTAAGAGTCCCATACTGGTAGATTTCATCTAAGTTCCTGTAGCATGAAGCAATAGGTGTATTTTTATTTCCCCTTGGAGGATGCTAGTCCAATGCAGGATATACCCACAACATAAAATTTGCTATACTTATTATAAGTGTAGTACACATTCATACCCCAGGGTGGAGAGAGGCACTGTGAGAGCAAAGTGTGTCTCCCTTGAACACAACACAGTGACCCTGTTAAGTCTCAAACCCAGACTGCTCGATCTGGAGTCCATCTGTAATTGTAGATGTGGTTCTCTTGTAGGATTTGAGTCCTTCTGCCAAAGTTGCCACTTCACAAGATGCACCAGCAAAAGAGAATCATGGGAGGTCACGTACAGCATTGAGTGTTACTCTGTTGGCCAGTGAGTGGGATTCATCTAAGGGAGGCTTGTCAACCATAAACAGAGAGCTTGCCACAGAATTGGCCCAACATGAGCAAGTGAAAGTCACCCTCTTAGTTCCACAATTTTCCTGTTCTGAAGAAGGGAAGAGGACTGCTGAAAGCCACAAACTGTCCATTAGAGAAGCAGAGAGACGTCCAGGCTATGATGACCCCCTTGACTGGCTGAGTTCCCCACCAGAAGACCTTACCATTGACATTATAGTGGGCCATGGAGGGAAGCTTGGTAAACAAGCCCAATTCATCAGAAAATCACACAAATGTAAGTGGGTCCAAGTACTGCATACTGCTCCTGAAGAACTCGGAATGCACAAAAACTATCCAAAGGCCATTTCCAAAGGTGAAGAGAAGAGTAGAATTGAAATAGAATTGTGTGAATTGGCAGATGTTGTGGCAGCAGTTGGACCCAAGCTGACGGAGACATACTCCTCTTACCTGCGCTTTTGCAAGAAACACAAAGACATCATTCAGCTGACACCTGGCACGTTCAGTGAGTTTTCAGACGTCACACAAGCAGCAAATGAGCGTGACAAGTTTAAGGTGTTGACCTTTGGCCGTGGTGACCCTGAAGACTTCAGTCTCAAGGGATACGACATTGCGGCTAAAGCAATAGTTGAACTGAAAGACAGCTCATATCATCTGGTGTTTGTTGGTGCACCAGATGGGAAACAGGAGGAAGTTGCTGAAAACTTGCTGCAAAGTGGAATCTCTAGAAATCAGTTGTTTGTCCGAAGTTTTCTACAAAGTAAGGAAAGATTGAAAAAGTTGTTTTGTGAAGTTGACCTTGTCATCATGCCATCTAGGACAGAGGGATTCGGATTGACTGCACTGGAAGCCTTGTCTGCTGGTCTTCCCATTCTTGTGAGTGGAAACTCTGGATTTGGAGATACACTGTGCACTCTACCACTAGGCTAGGCAAGCCATTTGTGGTGGATTCTGCTGACCCAGAAGACTGGGCCAAGGCTATTAGAGCTGTACGTCTGAAAGACAGAGCAGAGCGACTGCAAGAGATTCAAAGACTACGGGCATCCTATGAAGAGAAGTTCAGTTGGAAGAAACAGTGTGAAGCCCTTATTGAGAAGATGTGGAGGTTGGTTTATGGTAAGGCTTTGACTTTATTGTTTTTTACATTGTTATGATCAATAATTATGTTACCTAAGTAAGACTCACCTGATTTGTTTTCTGGTGTTTTTTTCTCCTGTTTGTTCATCTGTTTCACAGCATATCCAGAAAATCATGCAGTAAACCATCTCTAGTCCTTTTACTAATTGTTATTGAACAAATTTTACTCTAAGCGAATCCAGATATGTTCCAAAGTTTAGCGGTGAGGGTGGAGGGGATTTTAGCAAAGATATAATGTCTGTTCTCACTACATAAAGGGGTCCTTCTGAAAAGTTGGGGGAGTGATTCTAAGTGTGTTTTTTTTTTTTTTACTTTCCATCAATAAGTTTCTTAGCTCTTTATCGAGTGTTTTGATGAAAGAAATTGTACTTCTCAAAAGTTGGGGTGGGGCTGTGGGGGGTGAAGTGAAGTTGCCGTGTCTTGCTATAAAAGGGGAGCATGCAGAGATGCTAGTGGGTGTGGAGACAGACTGATGAATTTAATTATTTCTTTTTCATAGCTTCGGAAAAACCTGTAAGTCATGAAGCATATTCTACAAGTCAGTGTAGAGACTCAGCAGAGTCTGTAGTTGGACAGATCACAAGTGAATCTCCACTACCCCCAGGTAAGCATGTAGCAACAATACTAGGATGTAGCAATATTTTCTGCAGTAACATTGTCAACATTGAAGGGAACAGGGGGAGGCGCTACTTCCAGAAATGAGCGATATGGGTGTGTGGGAGCCAAAGACATGGATTTTTGGGCTGTTTTGGTTTTAAAGTTGGTCGGATTTTTCCGTATTGCTCTACAATAAATGTGTTATTGGTAATTGACCTAAGGTTGGAATTAGGTATACAGTCGAACCTGTATATAAAGGTCACTCTCAGGACTTGAGGAACTGGCCGCTTTAAACAGGATCATTAAAAATACTCACTGAGTGTGGTCTAATGAAATGGTACTGTACTTCAGCGCAGTGCAGACATCTGGAAAGTGTTAACGATACTAAACGGCCGGTTATCAGCTTACAGTAGTTTTGTTCATGTTATTTCTTATTGGTGATGATGGATTTTGCATTTTAAACATAATAAAATACCGCATAAAATGACATTTGGCTTAGTTTCCGTTCGAGGGTGGTCGCTTAATACAGGTAAAAATAACAAAGAGACAAACGTAGGACTGCCACAGTGTGGCCACAGCTGCTTAATAGAGTTGGCCGCCTAATACAGGTAACAAATACAGTGGTTGTTTGAGTGAAAAATCGGGACTTCGAAAACTAGCCGCTTAATAGAGGGTGGCCACTTAATACAGGGCCATTATATACAGGTTTGTCTGTAGTTTTTTCATATAGAAATCCTAAAAGTATAGTTCAGTGACTATTATAAATCTCTTTCCATGGGACTGTGCATGTGAGTCTACACACTGCCATTTTCCAACTCAGTTAATGGAAACTAAGAGTTTTAAAAATGAGGTATTTTTGTCTCAAATAGGATTTGAAGAAACAGATATCGCTTTCCCTTTCCACCAAAAGTTCCAGTGAGTAACCCCTCTGCAGTAACCTTAATTTACACGTTTTTTCTTTTTAGATCTGCCTGGGCAAATGTTCATGAATCTTCAGCAAATTCAACGCAATGTAAGCAACGTCAACAGTAATACTGACCCATCAGCAGAGTTGAAGAAAATTGCATCAGACAAAGGCTTTGTGATTTCTGACAATGAAGGGTCGGGGAACTGCATGTTTCATGCGCTGTCTGAACAACTAAACCTTGTGAAAGGAATTAAGATCTCACATGGAGAATTAAGACAATCCATAGTGCAGTACCTCAGAAAGAAACCAAAACTGGTAAGTTTAGTATTTTATTTTGTTTTTTCGTGTTGAAATATCTTAACAATGATTTGTGGCTTGGGAAAATATGTTCCAAGTAATCAAACTCTAGCATTTGTGTCAGCATTTGAATTGGACTTGCAGTCCAGTACGATGGCAGAAAACTGGGCATCGCCATGTACAGGGATTAGTTGTCTTAAAATAATTTGCTTTGAGAAAAGATCTCAATATTTGGTTCTCGGTTATACATGTAACTTTAGGGAGGGACATTTCTGCCATCACACTTATACCCCCAGTATGTGTGTACTGACCTAGTTTAAAGTTAACCATTTTATTCTCCCTTCTCACAGCCTGATGGAACAGATCTGTTTAACTTCATCAATGGATATCAGTCATGGGCTGATTATCTTACAAACATGGAGCAAGATGGCACATGGGGCGATCACGTGATTCTGTATGCGACTGCAAACTGCTATAAAACGTACATTGATGTGATTAGCAGTCAGTCAAATCACCGTGACCTTACTATCAGGCCTGATGGTCATGTGATCAGCACCAACCCACTTGTGCTCGGCCATGTTCATGAAGTCCACTACGTCAGCCTGCAACCCAAACAAGGTGAGACTTTGGGCAACACACTGTGTTATAAGCCAGTTTACTGGTAATGTGTATTATTTCAACTCGTACAAGGTAAAGCTTAGTGCATCATACTGTGTACATTAAGTCTGTTTGTCATGTGTAGCATTTCCTATATTTCTCCTGGGTATTTTAACTACTCCTCTTTTTCAGAGATTTATAATTTTGTCGTGATTGTAAACAAATTTGTATGTCTCCTAGGAATGTTAAGAGTGCCTGCCTGTAAAAATCAGACAAATTCGTAGTTTCGCGGCAAAGGTCGAAAATTCGATTTCGCTCATATTCCTATGGTAGATAGGCTAGGGCATGACAAAAACTACTGGCTAGTTTTTTTGGCAAAATATCCTTTCATTTCAAAGAAATATTCAAATTACCAAATTCCGTTAAAATCGTCATTTGACGCACCATTTTATTAAACTAGTTTGAGAGCGTCGCATGCAAAACCACATCATTCTTCCGTCTTTAAAATACTCAAATATTTTTGTGCAATGTTTAAATGTGTACTGGGTTGATTTTAGGGAATGTTGCGGGGTTTTTTGGGTGCAAAATAATTAAACTTCGAAGACATGTATTTCATTCACTTAAAAGTACTTCGTTAAAACAATTGATTTTCACCATGTGCGAAACCTTCAAATGGATTAAGCTTCTGGTGGTTGAATCGCAAAAGGATGGTCTACAGATTCCTGTAAAAGGTTCTTTGGGCAAATGATTGTGAGCGACGCGAGAGTTTTTCGAAGTACGATAAAAATGCAAATATTTGAGCTTCCGTTGTCAAATTTCAATTTACGGATTAGGCGTATATTTTAGCATATGCCACATGACTTGACCTATATTAAGTTGAAATAGACACGGGGCTGATAATTTCGAAATGTTCTAACCTTATTTGCTGCAAAAGGCAGGTCCAAATGCCAATTTGACGTGTTTCTCTCACCATGCAGTAAAGATATCAACAATCATAAGTTTACTAAAATATTGAGTCGTGCTTATTTCATGCCGAGCGGCGAAGTTCACCAAAAGCGAAAGTTTGCGCATGATGTGACGATATGTCCTAACCATCGCACAAAACTTGGATTAGGGCGGAGCAGAAGGTTCAGCATTAGGGTGGGGCGGCGCTCCCGTATAAAAGACGGGGGTGCTCGTAGGAAATTTTGAAAATAACCCCTGTTTTGTGGGCGTGGCTTGGGAGTTTTTTCCCTCCCCTTGGAGGTACTGAGTCTCATGAAGAGATGATTGGTCATCGCAGTTATACACGCAACTTAAGCAGTCACTGCTTTAATTTCACGGTGAAATTAAAGCCTGAAAAAAAAATTCAGGCTATAATTTCACAACTGCTTAAGTTGTGTCCATAACTGCGATGTTCAATCATGTCTTGATCTCTTTCTCCGCAGTTCAAATATTTGATATTTCAAATATTCATTTGCACTAATTCTTACATAAACACATAACACATCTCAAGTCATATTTTTTTCGGCTCGATACCCTAAAAGGTACTGCAAAAGCTCCCGCTGTGGACCTTTCGACACTAAGCATCCTGAGATGTACCAAACCGCGTTTTTAACCCCTAAAAGTTGTGATGAGCAACCCTGTCATTTTTATATGGGAGTTTCCCCCGCGGGGTCCAGCAGCAAGTGCAGGACTATGGATGGAATTTCTGGCCATTGTAAAGGCAAAGGACCGTGTCTAAAAGGTGAAAGTGGGTTGGGAAAGAAGGAGTCAGAGATAATCTTACTCAAAATTGGTTCGTTCGCATCCATTCGTACAAGTTGGGTCAGGTACCATACGCGTCACCCAGGGCGCCCTTGCGCTCTCCTCCCTCTCCCACACACTTTTTTTTGACAAGTCTTTACAAAATCCTTCCCCAGCTCCCAGTTGTTATTGCTGAATCTCACGTAAACGCTTCAGGCCTTAATTTCGACATTTTGTTTCCATGCGGAGATCGGGCGACAGCGTACACATAAGAAAAACTGCGCACCGGAGAGCGGTTTGCAAAGAATTGTCGTGTCAAAAATTAAAAAAGCATACGTGGGAGAGGGAGGGGAGCGCGAGCGCGCGTTGAATGACGCGTTTGGGATTAGGTAACGGTACGATCACGTTGCGAAAAGCGATTTGAGAAAAAAAAAAACTTTGCAAAAGAAGCATAAATTCTCTGACTGTCGTGAAATTATTCGAAAACAGCTTTGGCCAAGTTGTTAAAAATCTTTCGAGTTCGTTTTGGCTGGTAGCTGTGAAATTTAGAGACCGGGAAAATTTTTGGATTGCGTTCAAATGTCTGGAGTGGCTCACTTGGCTCCCTTGTCAATACAGTTCAAAATTATTGTCAGTAAAATACTGTAAATAAAACCCCTATTGACCAGTTACCTCTATTAAGCGGCCGCGGCCACCATTTGGTCGTTCCGATAAGGGTTTCTCTATTGTCTTTACCCCTATTAAGCGGCCACCCAAAATTTAAAAACTTTGTTTTGGAAAGGGCAATGGCAGCCGAAGAATCTGAAATTGAAGGTGACGAGTGATAATTCAAACACACCTCTATCATGATAGTCTTGAATTAACTCCATGTTCACTAAGAAATTTATAACCCGATAGTGAAAAAATATTCAAGTTACAACCTCTATTAAGCGGCCAACCCCTATTAAGCGGCCACCTCCCATTTTCCCGAGGGTAGCCCACTGTATTATATGTAATTTATGTAAACCAAAAATAATTGCACAGCGCGAAAAGACCTACAATCTCGGCGAAAAGTAGTTGGAACACTTGAGCTGTATCACGTATCTCCCTTCCCTCCTAATCATTGTTGGAAAATATCGCGTTTTCTGCAACAAAAAAGGGAAAAATCACCTGATTATCAACATTGAAAGTGGGGGGGAGGGGAGAACTTGTTTCGTGTCCCAACTCTTTTGTCTGGGATTGTAGTTACGAGTTTAGCGTTACAGTATTACGCAGGGCATGTAGGTAGCGGTGGTCGAGTAAAAGATGACAACAGATGCATAGTTAAACTATTCATTCTTTTCATTTCTTAATTTAATCTCTCCCTACTGTGTGCTCCCTGTGGTTCCAAGCCTTACGGAGCCTTACGTATTAGGATAGAAAATTGTCCCTAAAATGGGATGACAGCATTGCGTGACGAACAAACAAGGAACTGCTGCAAGCAAAGGATTCAAGCAGCAATAGATCAAATGATGATCAAACATCATATTTTGGTGTAGTGCAAAGCAAGCAACTATCTACAAATGACTTAGCCGTTTTTGACATAGATGCAGTGGTGATCATTTGTGTGGAAAGAGGGTCTCTGATTCATGGTATTCGACCTTTAAATAAGTTGACAGTTGGCGATGTACATCGGACGTTGTGTAAACAAAAGCAAACTTCTGCTTTATGTGTGACGAATGGTGAGAGAAATACGTCAAACAACCTCGTTCCCAGGGTCTCTCATGTTACCGCCCCCTGGAGCTCCAGGGGGGCGGTAAGATGAGAGACCCTGGGAACGAGGTTGCACGTCAAATTGGCATTTGGACCTGCCTTTTGCAGCAAATAAGGTTAGAACATTTCGAAATTATCAGCCCCGTGTCTATTTCAACTTAATATAGGTCAAGTCATGTGGCATATGCTAAAATATACGTCTAACCCGTAAATTGAAGTTTGACAACGGAAGCTCAAATATTTGCATTTTTAACGTACTTTGAAAAGCTCTCGCGTCGCTCACAGTCATTTGCCCAAAGAACCTTTTACAGGAATCTGTAGACCATCCTTTTGCGATTCAACCACCAGAAGCTTAATCCATTTGAAGGTTTCGCACACGGTGAAAATCAATTATTTTTACGAAGTACTTTTCAGTGAATGAAATACATGTCTTCGAAATTTAACTATTTTGCACCCAGAAAAACCCGCAACATTCCCTAAAATCAACCCAGTACACATTTAAGCATTGCACAAAAATATTTGAGTGCTTAAAAGAATGATGTGGTTTTGCATGCGAGGCTCTCAAACTTTTTTGATAAAACGGTGCGTTAAATGACGATTTTAACGGAATGTGGTAATTTGCATATTTCTTTTAAATAAAAGGATATTTTGCCAAAAAAACTACCAAGTAGTTTTTGTCATGCCCTAGCCTATCTACCATAAAAATATAAGGGAAATCGAATTTTCTATCCTTGCCGAGTTATTTTCCATATTTATGGACAGGGACTCTTAATTACCTGTTTTATTCAAGAGAATTATCATTAAGTTATATTTAACAAATAAAGCCAAAGTTGTGTAAAACACTAATTTATGATTTTGATTGAAAACACTTGAAATAGTAAAACATGGTTTTCTGATTCCTACATGGCTTTTCAGCTGATCAGATTTTGCAACTAAGATCAAGAGAAAATATTGATAGAATACTGTTTATATTATAACAGGGACTATGACAAAATTGTGAGTAGAGTGAAATGAGTTTGGAAGATGTACACCTTTTATCCTCCGCTGTGTTGCATAATATGAATCATAGGGCTTATCTTTAACAAATAAAGAAGCCTAAGCCATGTATTACACTGTGATAAAACACGACGAGCATTTGAGAACACGAGGGAAATGTAGAAAACGCAAGCTGCAGGTGAGTGTTTTCTACATTTCTCAAGTGTTCCCAAATGTCTGGAGTGTTTTATCATAGTATAATACACGGCTTAGGCTTCTTCATTTGCTTTATGATATAGAGGTAATGCGGCAAAAAACAATAACACACGCTTTTTCTATGTTTTATACTCTGACTAAAGATGGGTTTTTGACCAATCAGAGCGTGCGCAGGGTCTTATCTACATTATAATATTTTCTATGATTCTCACCAAACTGCTCAAGGGAGGTTACTTGCACTCTCATCATCGTAGAATGATTTAATGCCTCCCGTCAAGTGGACCCGAACGTCAATTCAGTAGCTGCTACTAGTATCTGATTATTCAGTTTTGTTTTTATTCTCTTTGCAGGTTTGCGTAGCAAGTCTTGTTAGAATCAAATTTTGACAATGAAGCAACTTGTGACTTAGCTTCAAACTTCAATGTAGAAAGGTAACACAAGAACTTCATACTTGCAAGCACTGGCGGTGACAAAATGTAAGTTGCTTTATGATTAGTTTTATTTATGACATGCAAGACCTTAACAAACATTGCACAAAAAACTTCTGTGTTTCTATCGAGCGTTAATATGCGAGTGTCCCATTACAAATGCCATTATTTGATTGTAGATAGTGAGTAGCTTAGCAGTGTGTGCTTGTTGACAAAATGGCGGCTGCTTCTTTGTGTTCCGAGGTGTCTTTCTTTCTCATTTACTATGCCTGATAGTTTATTTGGACTGTGCCCTCATCAACTATCATGCAGCAGAAATATCGAGGCCATAATCTAATTGTTTAATAGAAACACAAGTGAAAGATTAGGAGAGTGCTTTTTTGAGTTCTTACAGTCTTTCACGAGTTTACTATAGCTCAATAGAAACACGGATGATTTTTTTCTATTTCCTGTTGAAAACACAACAATAAAAAGAAAGGATAGTCCCTTGTTTATTTTGTTTATCTAAATGTAAATTCTCTTTTCTTGCGCCACTGTTTTCGTGTGAGGCCTGGGGAGGAGTGAGAGTCCCATATGAAAAAGACAGGGATGCTCATCAGAAATTTTGGAAAGAATCCCTAAGAGGTACAGGTCTACACAGATACTGTTTTGTGGGCGTGGCTTCAAATCTTCTGTATTTTTACAACCTTTTTCATTTCTTCCAGTGTTACAGGATTTCCAGTTACAAGCAGCATTTCCAGCTCCTTCAGTTCACCAATATCATCAGGCAATGTGGTCAAGTGATGTTTTATGTGTGATGATAAAACTGTCAACCTGATTTATCCGCATCTAATACTATGGGCTCGTTCAATTTACCAGTCTCAAATGATTATTACTTAAGCCCAGTCTCCAGTAATCCATTCTCACATTCAGCCATTCCAGCTTCTTCAGTTCACCAGTCTCATCAGTCAGTTTAGTCAACTGTTTATTACTCAAGTCCAGTCTCCAGTTTCCATTCTCAAATCCAGCCATTCCAGCTCCTTCAGTTCACCAATCTCATCAGGCAGTGTAGTCAGCTGGTTACTACTCAAGTCCCGTATCCAGGATTTTTTTAGATTTACTGAGATGTTTTATGTGTGATGATAAAACTGTCCGTTTCTTTTTACTCACATCATGTAACACTACCTACCAGCTCCTTCAGTTCACCAACATCATCAGGCAATGTAGTCAACTGGTTACTACCCAAGTACAGTCCCCTCAGTTCCTTGAAGGTAGAACAGACAACTGGTTGTTACTTACACTAAGCACAGTCAGGTTACTCAACTCGGCAATGGCTTGAGGAAGTTCTCTCAACTGGTTCACCTCTAATGTCAGGAATTTTTCAGCTTGTTAATACTTGTTGGTAACTCTTTCAGATAATTATCTGGCAAGTCAAGTTCCTCCAATTCAGTCAGGTCAGACACAGCTTCAGGAACTTTTGACAACCCTCGGCTACTAAGATCTAAAACGCCGTCTCCGATAACAATTGTATTTTCAGTTCACTAATCTCATCAGGCAATGTAGTCAACTGGTTATCAGCCTGCAACAGTACACCAAGGTTATTGAGATATTTCATGTGTGATGATAAAACTGTCAGCTCATTGTCACTCGCATTCAGCCATACCAGCTCCTTCAACAGCTTCAATTCAGTTCACCAATCTCATCAGGCAATGTAGTCAACTGGTTATCACCCCACAACAGTAGCCGGAGTTTATTGAGATGTTTTATGTGTGATGATAAACCTGTCAGCTCATTGTTACTCACATTCAGCCATACCAGCTCCTTCAGTTCAACAATCTCGTCAGGCAATGTAGTCATTTGGTTATTACTCAAGTCCAGTCTCCAGTGGCCATTCTCACATCCAGCCATTCCAGCTCCTTCAGTTCACTAATCTCATTAGGCAATGCAGTCAACTTGTTACTACTCAAGCACAGTCCCCTTAGTTCCTTGAAGGTAGAACAGACAACTGGTTGTTACTCACACTAAGCACGGTCAGGTTACTCAACGCAGCAATGGCTTGAGGAAGTTCTCTCAAACTGGTTCTCGTCTAATCTCAGCGTTTTCAGATTTTTCAGCTTGTAAATACCTGTTGGTAATTCTTCCAGATAATTATCTGACAAGTCAATTTCCTCCAATTCAGTCAGGTCAGTAACAGCTTCAGGAGCAGTTACTATTGACAACCCTCTGCTACCAAGATCTTGATTTGTTCTGATAGACATGTTGAAATGCACAAACGTAATTCCAGAGGAAGAAATTCTACATGGTCATTTGGTCAACATCTGATGCTGGTTTGTTTTGCTATCTAATCAGTAGGCGCTCTTACCTGACTCACCCCATTCGTCTTCATAAAACTTCCTACAGTGCGTGGCATGGTGCGAGATGGAACCGCAAGGTGAGATGGGTAACCCTTGCTCCCCTCGCGCTTTTCCCCTTGCGCCGTGCCACGTGTTGTATGAAGAAGACTGGAGATGAGTCAGCTCTCTTACAGGCTCTTTCCCTGGTGCAGCATTTACATGAAGATGTTTTGAGTTTTTGTCATCTTTTATCTGATGATTCTGGATTTACTCTCCTTATTGTGACAAAATTAAAGATCAAATGGCAACCTTAATTCACAACAGGATTTCGTCCTTCTAAGAAATTTGGGATATTAAGTAAGACGATAATATGGTTGGAAGAATGAAAATATTTACTTATTTGCTTCAATGTGATATATTTCCCGTGTAGTTCTGTTGCATTACTCACACAGCAAAATTGTGTTTTCATTTCAGCAAATAAATGTTGGAAGTCGGTGTAGTGGCCTGGGTAAATTTAAGAGCTCCAGCTAGCCTCCAGTCCCTCTCAGAAGTCTCTGCATTGGTTTTCATCTTCAGGAAAGAGATAGCCTGTGAGCCGGCTCACCTTTGAGTCACACGCGTGAGCGGCGAAGTGCTAGTCAGCGAGCGAGGAGTCTTATGCAGAAAGGAAGTCAGCCTGCCTTGATCTCTGATCTCTGTTGTTCCCAGGGTCTCTCTGTCCTCTTCCCAAGAGTGAGAGAGGGGGACCGTGGGAACGGGGTTAAACTTTGCTGCTTGCACGTGTGTTCCTCAAGTGTGAGCCTGTTCGCATGCTAGGAAAGAGAATTCCTTGTTTCATTCAAATTTCTTTTTGAGGGATCAGATCTTTTTTTGACCCCTATTACTTTCCTAACAAATTTTCCTTTGAATCGTAAATAATTACATAGAATACTCAACATTAGATTTAGAATAGCAAATAATAAACGGATACTCATTCTGAGGTTTGGATTAGAAGATTGTACATAAAGATATTTACTTTAATTAACAAATAAACTTGCTCAAAATGCAGCCCTATCTACGAGGGTCTCAATGTGGTTAACCGTCAGCCGTCAAACAGCACAAAATTTAACCGAAAACCATCAAAAAACTGCAATTTTTGCTGTAAACCGTCCGAGAAAGAGGCAGTTCAGTGTTAACCGTCAAATGGTTTAAAGGTATTTCAAATCTCACCATTTTATTGGCTCATCACGGACTTCTGACTCTCAAAGAATCTTTAAAGTGGTACTGTGATCAAATTTCTACACCTTTATTTTTTAAATGTATCACATAGAGTTCCATGAAAGAATAAAAACACCGTTTACCGTTTTCAAATATCTGTATTAGTTCCGGAGATATTTAAGTTTCAAAAATGTGTAAAATGTGCAAATTAGATGACTGATATACACTCAACCCAATATTATATTAAGTATATAAATAGAGCTATCTTGGTCAATTTACAGCAGAATCCATTGAAACTTGGTAGGCTTCTAGTTCTACAGGAAACACACCTACGGCTATAAAAATTTCTGTTCCCATGGCAACTCACTCTTTTCCAGTCCCCACCCGCTTGATTTCAAGATGTTAGTGATTTTCAGCTTGAAAAACATTAAAGGAGGCCACGAGTTCGAGTTAACATATTTATATACCTGCTGGATCATGCAGATGAGACACCATGACCAAATATCAAAATGGATCGCCAAAGGTGGCGAGAAAAGCCATTAATATTGGGGAGGTCTGGAACCCAGTATGTTGCCATGTTAACAAAACTGTCAAGCTCGTATTGTGGAGTACATTTAGTAGAGTCTTACTGCAAAGAATCAAACATTTCTGATACAAATTGGCTGAGATATCTTTCTTCATATTTGATCAAAATTTGGTTGAGTGTATGACGTCATCATTTGGCTAATTTGCATATTTTAAAAACATGAATATTTCAGGAACGAAAAGAGACATTTGAAAAAAGTAAATGGCATTTTTCTTCTTATAAAGACTTCTTGTTTGTGTTTTAAAATGTCTTAGATAGGAGAGATGCGATTTTCGTCATAGTACCACTTTAAACTTGTAAACTAGTTTCCATGTTCCCAAATAAGTTGACACTATGTTTTTTTCGTTGTTGAGGACCAAGCGCATTGGAGCTTTCAAACAGCATTTGATCGATAGCCACAGTTAGAGAAGAAATTGATCTCGGCTCATTCATTATGTATTTCATTATTCATTATGTAGTTGTATATTATTTAAGAAATAGAAAATATGTACCTTGTTTCTGTCGAGTTTTGCCATAAATCTACTAGCGTTCTATCACGAATGCCGTTCTCTGATTAGCTACTCTACTCACTATCTATTCTGTTGTAGATAGAGAGTAGCGTAGCAGTATCAGTTGATAACAAAATGACGACCGCTTCTTTGCGTTATCTAAGTATCTGGAGAGCTGATTTTAGATGAAGTTTTGAACGACAGGTAGATTTATACTAGATTAAACGCCTCATAGTTGAACGTGTCATAGTTGACCCGTGCTTCGCCCTCTACAGTGAGAATTATCTAATTGTTAAATAGAAACACGAGTGGAAGTTTGGGAGAACGAGAAAATGCGATAGAAACACGAGCCGACGGGCGGCTGTTTCCACGGGTTTCAGGAGTTCTCTCAAACTATCACGGGTGTTTCTATTTAGCAATTAGATTATGAGCTCGAAATTTCTATGAGGTGATAGTTGATGAGGCCGAAGGCCAAATCAACTATCACGTCATAGAAATCGAGAGCGAATAATCTAATTGTTTTAGTAGAATTCTAACTCAAATTAAACGCAAATAATGGTTTCCAAATATTTTTCGACGCATTATTGAACTTTACCCTTTAATAAAATCGCACGTGTTGAATTGTCTTTGGTAAATTTGCGGTTGTTTACGCGCGCGCACCGGTTTTTCAATGATTTCAAGTTTTTAAAGTCATGAATCCGATTATGTCCTTCTTTTAGTCTTCTCAGGAATTTAATTATCCATTTACATCTAAAATTTCTTCCAAAACTTCGGAAAAGCGATAAAAACGTCGCATTTCGTGGACGACCGACAGCTGCTGCACTGTAATGGCAGATAGTATACGAGTAGCTCAGCCAATCAGATTGCAGCATTTGCATTAGTATACCATTAGAATTCTACTAAAACAAGATAGAAACACGCAGGACGTTGTCTATTTCTTTTAGAGAATTCCGCGACGGCGAGAAAAAAGAAAACAACTCGTTTACTTTGATCATCAAAATGTGAATTCTCTTTTCTCTCGCCATCGGATGGCGAGAGAAAAGAGAATTACAATTAATGACGTAATGATTACGTCAACAGCACGTGCTAGTTCTGTGTTCTTATCGAGACACGATTTTTAACCAATCAGTGCGCGTAATTTCTATTGGCTAATTTCTAGAGGTCGTGGAGTATATTTGCAAAATTTCACTTCATTTTGTCCGCGAAATACCAAGACGACCTCCAAAACACAATAGGTAACACTTAAAAAAAAAAACAAGAGTTAATATTAAGTTAAACTCAAAGAAGAAATTTCGGCTTAATGACCGTCAACCGTCAAAAGCCCTAATTTTTTTTTTTAGACCAGATTTTTGTAAGTATAAAAATCTCTGTCACTTACACATTGCATTGTTACATTTTTGGAGACGCGCTTTATCTATTTGTTATTTTCAATTGATATTTTTGTATGAAAGTTTTCTAAACTTTTATTTTGAATACCAAAGACTGCTTATTTTAAGACTTCCAATATTACAGCAAAGTGAATAATAACGGAGATATATTGTTGTGAAAGATTGTATTTAAGGTCATTCTGCACATTTGCATTGCGCATCCTTACTGCGCATAATTTATGGCGTCATAAGCGCGCGCTGGTGCACGCGCACATTGAAAACATGACGGATTTGCCTTGATATTGAGCTGTCAGTTGAAAAATGGCTCTAGCTCACCAACGAGCACGGGCACCCTAATTTTTTTTTGCTAGTCATTGTAATCAACTAATCATAAGCTTTGCGTGAGAAAAGACTGATTTAATTTCTATTGCTGAAAATTGAATAAATAAGAAAAATAGCAGATACACTGTGACTTTTTCTATTTTGCAGTCGGTAACCACGTCAAGAAATTTGGTTCAAATTTTTAATCAACGATTTAGCTTCCTGTCTGAATCAAACTTAAAACGTTTACTTGTGTCCGACACATTGTATTGACTGAAGTTTAATGCGTGTTCTTATGAGTCCGGGCTCACAAAGATGTTACAATTACTGGGAATGCGTTCTTATGATAAGCATTAAATAATGCCAAAATGGGGCATTTTCAATGCCTCACTGCTCCTTAATGAGCATGGGCACCCACCTTTTTTATTTCAAAATTGAAGTTATCATATGACAAATATTCAGTGGACAAAGTTTGAACAAAAATCTATTGTAACTTTTATTTCAGAGGAATTACCTTAAAGGGGGTATTTATTAAATCAGTTTCATTTGTGTTGGGTTGTCATGGAAAAGCGAGCCTTTCGTGGGAATATGGAGTGCTCCAGACATTAGCACCACAGAGAAGAGGAGAGTATGTAACAAAGCGATAATTTGTTCTACCCTCCCTAGGGACCGTACAGGAGGTAGGGCTTAAGCGCTTTTAACCTCCCCGTTTGTCTCGGGGCCTCTTCATATGAGCCTGGTAAACCGAGGTGGGTGGCTCGGTTTCCGAGATCTTGCCTCTCAGCTCTTTTCTTTGTAAAACTTTTGATAGCCGGGTCAGCCCGGCTTCTCGTATGAACACATCAAAATTTTTACGAAGAAAAGAATGGCGAGATCTTAGAAGCGAGCTAGCCCAGTTGTCTGGACTTATATGAAGCGGCCCTCGAATGGTTGACTCACTTACATTAAGCAAGTTGGGTCCACACTGACGACCAACCGTGTTACAATGTTTATGGAAAGACGAGCGAGACTCTTTCAAATCATATATAATCTCAACAAATTAAGCAGAATAGCAGTTCCTTCTGTGTGACGGACTATGGGGTAGTAAATGCTTTTCAAAGCTGTTGAAGGACGGTGGTAACAGTTAAATGACATTCAGTAAGAACTAGGAACTGTTTGAACCTGACAACATGTCAGAATGGAATTAGTCATCGGAAACTATCTTCCTAATTAAAGCTTCTCTAAATTCCAGCAAAAAGTGCAGTTAGGAAGAGACCGTTTACTGTTGCGTCCTTTTCAGTAAACGTAACCTGGAATGAATTCCCATGTTAGAGACCTAGGTAAGGGGCCGTAGCCCTCAAGAGGCGTTAAGTCCCAAGGAAGGGGGGGGGGTGACTCCCATATGACAGTGATGGGGTGCTTGTTTTATCATTTAGGGGTTAACATTCGTGTTGAAGAACCGTAATGATCCGAAATAGCCTCTCTATTCCGATAAGCACCCCTTACGAATAAGCGCCCCCTTTGAATGTATTTTTATTAATAAGCGCCTCCATTCTAATAAGTGTCTCTATTCTAATATTCTAATATTATAATATTACAGCGCCGTCAGCGTACGTATCAACCGAGCTTCATCTTCCTGAACTGCTCAGGTACGTAATGCCGCATTACAAAAACAGTGATCTTCGTCTGAGTTTCTCAACTATTATTTCCGATTTGCGACTGCATAATTCCATCAAACGTTACGGTATATTTACCGTATATTTGTTACAGTTTCTGCTATCGTTCCTTTATTTTAATAAATACCGTATTAAAGTTGTGTTTTGAGCATTTGGTTGTTTCTCAAAAACGAAATAAGCGTCCGTCCCGAATAAGCACCCCGTTCCGAATAAGCGCCCTCCTCTGAGGTGCCAAGAGTAAACAAGCGCCCCGGCGCTAAATCGAATCATTACGGTACTGATCACTGCTACAGTTATCAGCCGTAGTGTCAATCACGTTCCCAGAGTCAAGGGGAACGAAGACACTGGGAACGAGATTGCAATAGTGCACATAGGAGCCGCACTGTCAGAATGTGACTTTATTCCGCTGGGAATGAATAATAAGATCTGCTCACGCTAGTAGTAAGCTTACGCGTATGTTTTTGCGTTTGTTCTGACTTAAGAATATAGCAAGAAAACTCTCTACTCTGGTATCGAGTTAATTTGTGAGTTTCTCAGACAATGGTTAATCATAACCAAAACCTGTTTTCCTGAGTTCCATGTACGCTTTCACACGAAGGTGCGGCGGAAGTACAATTTGTCGTGTTTACTGACTGTACAAAGCACGCATCGAAGGGCGCTCTCATTCATCAACAACAGAGAATTTACTGGATTTTTACACGAATAAAACTGAGCAGTATCTACGGACGTAAAGTTATTGGGCCTTGATGAAACATCAAGCGTTGCTTACAATTCAAGCGAAACTCAAACTAGCAATTATTTTGTTTTACTTTTCGGTCGCGATAGACTGACAAATTCCTCGCAAGCGTGTGGCAAGAGGAGCTACGAAACTATGAAGTCCCGAAGCTCTGTTACATCTAAATATATCCAGCTAGTTTTTTGCTGTGTAATGGAAAAGCTGTTAATCTTCAACATATGTGAAATTTAAAGTGGAGTAATGTACAGCTCATGTAAAAGAAGCATCCGTCGGAACACAACTTGGCCAGCGATATATATAAGCTTAGAGCGGAACATACCTAAATTCGACACTGTCTTACTTCACTCAAACTGGAGCAGCTTACGACGAAAATACTTAAGCAAAATTCCAACAGACGTAAACGCGTTGAGTTGTGGGCCAAAAACATGAAAAATTTCGGGAATTTCGGAGGCCATTTCCCCCGCGCGACATCCGCAAAAATCCTCGCAGCATGTACGCGCGTGTACCGCAGGCGATGGCGCAATTTGTTCTAAAAATAGAATTATTGTCGCATATCATGGGGACAACCCCAATACTAGAAATGGCGCGCGCTTACGGTCTCCGTCCCCGATTATGGCTCCTGCTTCGTGCTTGCGATTTTTATTTAACTGTGTTTTACTTGCCAACATCGCAACAAATTAAGCTTATGTACACTATGACAAACTGGAATCAAGTGATTAGAACATTTCGAAATTATCAACTCTGTGTCTATTTCAACTTATTATAGGTCAAGTCGTGTGGCATATGCTAACATATACGTCTAACCCGTAAATTGAAATTTGACGACGGATGGTCAAATATTTGCATTTTTGACGTACTTTGAAAAGCTCTCGCGTCGCTCACAATCATTTGCCCACAGAAATTTTTACACGAATCTGTAGACCATCCTTCTGTGATTCAACCACCAGAAGCTTGATCCATTTGAAGGTTTCGCACATGGTGAAAATTAATTGTTTTCACGAAGTACTTTTAAGTGAATAAAATACATGTCTTCGAAATTTAATTATTTTGCACGCAAAAAGACAACGCAACATTCCCTAAAATCAGCCCAGTACACATTTAAACATTGCACAAAAGTATTTGAGTGTTTTAAAGACGGAAGAATGATGTGGTTTTGCATGCGACGCTCTCAAACTTGGTTAATAAAATGGTGCGTCAAATGACGATTTTAACGGAATTTGGTAATTTGCATATTTCTTTGAAGTAAAAGGATATTTTGCCAAAAAAACTATCCAGTAGTTTTTGTCATGCCCTAGCCTATCTACCATAAGAATATGAGCGAAATCGAATTTTCGACCCTTGCCGCGAAATTAAGAATTTGTCTGATTTTTACAGGCAGGCACTCTTAAACGGCAGGGGCACCCAACGGATCGTTTCGGTAAATTATCTGTTCGGAAGGCCTTTAATCCCCTCTGATTTTCTTGAGAGAATTGGCACCTCGCACTTTCGTGATATGAGAAATTTAATGTCTGTTGTTTTCGGACTGTTGAAAATGTCGTTTTGAGTACCGAAAAAAGGTCAGCTATCATTTTCGGAAAGGCGATAAGACCTAAGGTTTTCGGGAAATGGACAAAAAAGCCCTAATAAATTCGAGAATACTCGAGTTCCCCTAGAATATCCGAACAGATAAAAATTTTTTAGTGCAACCTAAAATTAACCTACAGAGCTTTAAAAGTACTCCAGATAGCCTAAAACAGCATCTAACAGCATTAGAGAGAAAACGGTCGTTGGGTGCCCCTGAAACGGTACAACACCACACCTGGCGACGAGGATCCAAGAAGCGTATCCAGTAAGAGAATTCAATTCCCAAAGCGCGGACAAAGCAATTCATGTCCCGAAGCGCGAACATTAACGCAACTCAAATCCCAAAGCTCGGACAAGATAATCCTGACAAATATTCGACAACATGGCAGTTTCGCTCCCGACTTTCCCGGCTTTCCAAGTGCACCTAGACGGCAATGTGGGTCCAAGGTGGAAGAAATGGCTGGCCAGATTCGAGAATCTAATTGTAGGAATGGGAATCGCAGACGCAAAACAAAAACGTGCTCTTCTGCTACATTACAGTGGTCCCGAAGTCGACGAGATCTTCGACACGCTTGAAGACACCGGCGAAGACGAAGATTACAAAACGGCCGTCGAAAAGCTTACCGCTCACTTCAATCCCCAAGTCAACACAACTTACAAGGTCTTCAATTTCAGAAAAGCTCAGCAAAAGGAAGGCGAGAGTTTGGACAGTTTCCACACGAGACTTCGAACTCTTGCGAAGACCTGCGAATTTGCAGACACCGATAAAGAAATCAAGGAGCAAATTATTCTAAGCTGCAAGTCAAACGCACTGAGGCGGAAAGCACTACGTGAAGACCTTGATTTAACTGCTCTTTTAAAAGCTGGCAGAGCCCTCGAGCTCAGTGAAACGCAAGCTAAAGAAGTGGAGAGTGACAAAACGACGGTGAACAACATAAAACACAAAAAGAAGAGCGACAGGCGTCCAAAGAAAGGCAAAGGTCGCCGACGACAGGAACACAGCGAATCACGCAGCGAGTCATGCAATCAGTCACGCAAGACTGAGGAGTCATCAAAATGCAGCAAGCTCAATCATTTTGCTAAAGTTTGTAGAATAGTTCCACCAGGTCCAGTGAAACGCGTGACAGAGGAAGAAGACACAGATGAGGAAGACTACGTATACGCAGTAGGAGAGAAGAAACAACCCATGTGCAGATTGGAGATCGACGGAGAATACGTAGAACTGATGCTGGATTCCGGAGCTTCAGTTAATCTCATCGACGAAGTCACCTACCAAAGAATTTACAAAGGCAAAGCAAAACCTCTAGAACAAGCCAAACGGCGAATTTTCTCTTATGGATCACCCACACCCCTACCCCCGCTAGGAACCATTCACGCCAAGATAACTGCAAAATCCAACAGTACATCAGCGACTCTGCACGTTGTTAAAGGCAGTTCAGGAAATCTCTTAGGATATGACACCGCACAAAGGCTAGAACTCCTAAAGATTGTCAACCAAGTCGGAACCGACAAGACTAGTCCCCAGTACCTCGCGAGTGGTGAATTTGAAAATCTGTTTGGCGGCATCGGCAAAGTGAGAGGAAAGGTAGTCAAGCTTCACATAGACCCTGATGTGCAGCCCAAACAACAACCACTCCGCCGAATCCCCTTTCATGTACGGCAAGACGTGGAAAAGGAGCTGGAGAGACTAGAGAGCTTAGACATTATCGAAAAGGTGACAGGCCCAACTCCATGGGTGAGCCCCATCGTAGTGGTCCCAAAGAGCTCTGGAGAAGTCAGATTATGCGTAGACATGCGAGAAGCTAACAAGGCGGTAAAGCGTGAGAAGCACCTAATGCCGACCATAGATGACCTGGTCGTCGATCTAGACGGTGCGACCATTTTCAGCAAGCTAGACCTCTCCTCCGGATACCATCAACTTGAGCTAGAACCAGAGAGTCGCCACATCACGACTTTTAGCACTCATGTAGGTCTGAGGAGGTACAAACGTCTGATGTTCGGAATAAACGCCGCATCAGAGATCTTCCAGAATGCAATTGAGGAAATACTCACAGGCCTACCGGGATGCAAGAATATCTCTGACGACATCATCGTGTTCGGAGCGACTACAGCAGAGCATGACCAGAATCTCTATGGTGTCCTGACCAGACTCCAACAACACGACGTACGTCTGAACAAGGAGAAGTGTAGTTTCTCAAAGAGTGACTGAGGTCACGTTCTACGACCATATTTCCAGCAGCGAAGGAATCAGAGCCGATCCTGAGAAAATAGAGGCCATCACGAACATGGGCGAGCCAGCGAATGTAAGCGAAGTCAGGTCGTTACTAGGAATGGCCCAGTACGTTTCTCGCTACATCCCAGAGTATGCTACAATCACGGCACCGTTACGAGCTCTCACCAAAAAGGAGACACCTTGGCAGTGGTCAGACGAACAGCAACATGCGTTTGACAAACTCGAGGACAGTCTGACTAAGAGTCATGTCATGGCATACTTCAATCCTGCTCAAGAGACCGAAGTGATAGTCGACGCAAGCCCTGTCGGTCTTGGAGGGTTACTAGCACAGAACGGCAAGGTTATCAGCTACGCGAGTCGAGCACTCAGCGACGTGGAAACCAGATACTCACAAACCGAGAGGGAAATGCTAGCGATCGTGTGGACTCTGGAACATTTTCATCTTTACCTTTACGGATCTGAGTTTACACTCGTGACGGGTCACAAGCCTCTCCTAGGCATCTTTAAGAGTCACAAGCCCACTTCAGCTCGCATGGACCGATAGAACCTAAGGCTGATGCCGTACAACTGTCATCTTGTGTATCGGCCCGGAAAGGATGCTGAGAACCCCGCCGACTTCATGAGCAGACACCCAAACCTCCAAGCAACCGCAGAGAGAAATGTTGCCGATGAATATGTGAACTATGTTTGCACCAACGCCATACCAAAGGCTATGACACTTCAAGAGATTCAGGCTGAAACAGAGAAAGATTCCACACTCCAGTCACTGATCAAGGCGATCGAGACAGACCGCTGGACTGATTCTGAGATACTAGACTACAAAAGACTCAAGGACGAGCTACTGGTCTACAGTGGAGTGGTACTGAGAGGTAACAGAATCGTAGTCCCAAGCAAGCTGAGAGAAAGAGCCGTAGAGCTGGCACATGTGGGACATCAAGGCATCATAAAGACGAAGCGTTTAATTCGTGAGAAAGTTTGGTTCCCTGGAATAGACAAGATGGTCAAAGATAAAGTCGATAACTGCCTAGCATGCCAAGCAGTAACTCCAAGCAAGGCATCGCGAATTGAACCTCTGCAGATGACGCCGCTACCTAATGGACCATGGAAAATGCTGGCAATGGATTTCCTTGGACCATTCCCTTCGGGTGACTATCTCCTAGTTGCCATTGACGAATACAGCCGCTTCCCAGAAGTTGAGATCGTCAAGTCCACATCAGCCAAATCTGTTATCCCAAGGCTCGACGCCATATTTGCAAGGTAGGGAATCCCGGACGAGCTGAAGACCGACAATGGCCCCCCTTTTAACGGAGTCGAGTTCAGCAACTTTGCGAAGCATTTAGGATTCCATCACAGGAAAGTTCAACATCTTTGGCCGAGAGCCAATGGCGAAGCAGAACGTTTTATGCCAAACCTTGAGAAGTGCGTGCGAACTGCTGTCGTTGAGGGCAAAAATTGGAAACAGGAACTGTACAAATATCTCAGACAGTATCGTGCCACACCGCACACGACCACGAATGTATCCCCAAGTGAAGCACTCAATGGAAGGAAACTCAAGATCACCCTGCCAGAAGTATCACTAACACCAGCTAGAAAGCATACCCTGCAGGAGACTCGGAAGACCATGGCAGAGAGAGATGCAGAACAGAAGTCAAAGATCAAGGCGTATGCAGACTCGAAACTGAACACAGAACCAAGCAATATCAAACCAGGAGATACAGTGCTTGTGAGACAAACAAAGAAAAACAAATTAAGCACACCTTTTAATCCAGAACCCCTTGTTGTACAGGAAAAGAAAGGATCTATGGTTACGGCTAGCGACGGTTTCAAGTCCATAACGCGAAACTCATCCATGTTTAAAATCATCCCGAAAGATCTAAAAGCTGAAGGAGATCGCAGAGAACAGGAAGAACCAGAGGACTTCCCTGCTGAACAAGCCGAAGTTCCGACAAGAGATGAAGATCCAACCCCCCAAACGCAAATGACGGAGGCCTGCGGAGGTCACAGAGACAGAGGAGACCCCCAGCTAGGCTCGCAGATTACGTTCAAATAATTTACTAGCATAAACACTGAACACTTTAAGAGACCCGTTACTAGAAGGCATGCTTATCGCTTGTTGATGTTATTGTAAAGTTGTTTGATCTACGAGCACGCGGTCAGAAAGGAGTTCATACTCCCCTTGTAGTCGGTGCGAGCATGTAGTCAATAAATCAGAGTTGAGTTTAACTTGCGGTGGTTTCACTTAAACGGTACAACACCACAGACAGCTTTCCGTCGTGAGTTGGTTTCCAACTTTCAAGGTCAGTCTGAGTTATTTTCCACTTCTCAGTCGCTCTGTCGTTTTCTTCCTTTCTTCGAAAGTGCTGCATAGCCCTCGAGAATTTAAGCTTACGTACCGACAAATGCCTTAGGCCCAGTTCAGACGTCGTGCTTCTGCCGTGTCGAACTTAATTGCAATTTGGTTCGACTGAAGCTCGGTAAAGAAACAACTCTGATTCAGACGTCGTGCTAGAGTCGAACCAAATTCAGCATTTACTGATGCCTCGTAACAATTCTCCTCCTAACTGCCCGCGGGAACGCAATCTCGCCAAAATACATTAATATAACTTATGAATTTTGTTTAGCGTGGCAAAAGCGCGACGTCTAAATCACTGCCGTGCCAGAGTCGTGTAGCACGGCAGACCTTGTGGAACTTAATTGCTTGCCGAACTTAATGCAAAAGTTTGATTCAGACGCCGTGCTTCTGCTTCGTGCTTGCGATTTTTATTTAACTGTGTTTTACTTGCCAACATCGCAACAAATTAAGCTTATGTACACTATGACAAACTGGAATCAAATGATGTTTTGGTTTATACATAATGAGGTTCTACTACTACATATCACACTGTTTGTATGGCAAACTGAAAGCTGTGGAGGAACGTCCAGGCCTTGAAATATTTGAAATGATTGGTCCAACGACCACTGTGTCTGTAGACTACAAATCAAGGAAGTGAAATACTCTTTGGTGAAAATGCTGGTAAGCAATGTGTTGAATTGTCTCATCAAATAGAATATATTAATTCGCAAACTTATTTCACTGTGAATATGATTATTGGAAGTGACCCCTATAGCTCTTCAAGATTTTCTGTACGAACAATAGACTATTTTCTGTAGACTGATACACATAGCTAACTGACTTACATCCAGGGGGTCTATGACATTTCCAGACTGCATGCACACTTTTTATTCATTATCACATCCTCATTTCCATTACCGAGAGCTAACCACAAACAGGCCAACCTGAGCACTATTCAGGCTAGTCTGAGTGATATTTAGGTTAACCAGAGTGACTTTTAGGCTAACCAGGCCACTATTTAGGCCTAAATGTAGTTTGCAGTCTGCAAATGTCATACACTGCATTCCATGTTTGTTTTCAATTTTTTATAGAATGTATACATGTACAATACCATACAATAACTTGCAATGCTCTATTCCCTCTATGAGAGGCACCTTCAGGGTGGTTGTATTCATAGAAACAAATATCAATAAGAAATTATTAATACAACTACCATCATGTTTCCCTGCAGGTGCATCTCATAGAGTGAATGACCATTATGGCGCACCATGCAATGCAATACAGCCCATATATCTTAATAGACGTTTTGATGTACAAGGTATTGCTCTATATTGTTATGAGTCAATGTGCTGTATTTTGAAGAGCAGGTCAATGCACAAACGATGAGTGAAATTATACTTCGATACTGCACATGAAATCGTCGAACAAGTGATTTATTATCCAAATGTTGTAGTTGATAATTATTTACCAGCGAAAGAGGGAGAGAGTGACAGTTTTGCATGACTGTCGTAGACTTGACAAGTAGGATTTCTGCTATAAAAATAACTAATCATACAATTTTGGTGTATATTTGTACTCTTTCACGTGTTGTTTGGACTATATTTGCAGCAGTTCAATAATTATGTGAGTTATTAACAGACCCAGTTAAACAAAGCAGCACTAAGTTTCACACATAATGTAAAATGCAAATTCAAAATAAATAGTGCTAACATATGCCTACAGATGCAAAAGCAGACGAAATACCAACATTTTGACCTGCACCTATAAAGAAGTAACTAATGTACAGAAAAGTGGTGGACAGTTGCTTTGGAAACATGCCCTTACACTTTGAGTTAAAGTTGGCACTGAATAATTTTGATACTAAGAACAACGCAAGACATCTGCACCATGCCATGTCAGATGTGAGCACAAGAACCTAGTAAACCAAAATCAGGCACACTGAGCAATGGGAAATGGAACACTCTGTTCTCCATTGTTATTTATATTTTGTCATTGAAGTATTTTACTTTGTATCAACATCTCATCAATATGTTTTATGTGAGGAGTGGAGATAATTCACAGAACTCTTTGTGCAACTACTGTATTCTGACAACCACTTGGAGACTCTGATTCCATCATCAGGAACACTCTTCTGTCCAGCAGATATTCTGCAAACCACTACCCATTGATCAACATGTAACCTTACAACAAGCTATTGTAAGAAGTCTAAAAAATGTACAGTGTATTAGCATTATTGGTTTCTTTTTATTGCGCCTACAGTTTCATTTTAATGAAAGAACTTAGTAAATTCTCCATGCAAATTGATTGTTGTTCAACATGTCTATATTTCCTTTACAGTCATGGTAAAAACTTAATATCAGAACTTCAGTGTAATTCAGGACTTACAGGCTTAGTAATTCCAGGAAACCATCTTGACACTTCATGTACATGTTAATTTGACATCCCTCGGTAAACAAAGTCTTCTTCTGTCAATAACATTTCCTGCTTAAATCTTATGATTTGTTCCAATACTCAATGAACGGCTCACTCTTTTTCCATCTCTGTATATGGCTCCAGTTGACTGAAAACGCATTAAACACGCGTACGCATTACGTACGCGTGTTTAATGGGGGGGGGGGGGGGGTCAAAGGCTGGTAAAAGGTCCCGGTGAGAGCTACTGTTGCCACTAGGTAGCTCTCGTAAGTGCCGAGAAATGCCTACCGTCTCAAAAAGGCTCTGCCAGCAAGTCATATGTCACACCTCCACGTTTGGTGACCCTGGTAATACGATGTAGCTGAATGACAATGGCGAAAGGCGAGCTTCCAGTGCCTTTAAATATCTGCTACACGTAGCTAGGGGAAGGACACCCCGACAAAAAATCCCTGGTCCTCCAGGTTGGGGGTTGGGCATGGGGCCAATCACCCCCATCCCGTAAAAGCAAGGTGATTACGGAAACCGGAAATTGATGTCAAGGCCACTCTTTTGAGTGTACCGATAACTATCAAGGAGCGAGATCAGCGGCCTGCTATCTTACGGGAGACGACTCCATCATCCTGATGGACAACAGTATGAGGAATGCAGTTGAAAGCCGAAAGGAAACTTGCATGCGGATAAGGGCGTTGACTCACCCTAAGAAGAGAATGAGAGTGGGATGTTGGAACGTGCGTAAGGGAAACATGCCGGAGAACTGTGGAGAAGGAACGCGCTGAGCTGGGAGGGCCGCAGCAGCAGCTGTGGCCAAGAATAGGGACAGATGGCGAGCATTGATCTCCGGCCCTATCCCCCACTCGGGGGCAAGGAACTAAGCACGCATTGCGGACCTATTTTTTTGTTTTGAGAAAGTCACGGTGTAAGTTAATGTGTTCTTTTAGAATTGGTGTCTCTTGTATATGAAAATGAAATGGGGCTTAAGCTACAAAACGGGTTTTTGGTACCTCGTAGGGGTTCTTTTAAAATTTCCGACGAGCACCCCGTCTCTTTTTTAATAAAAAAAGATTCATACAGCATAAACCCATCAGTAAAAATTGTAGAGTTATCAAAGGTGTCCTGTAAAACTTAGTAAAAATAAATCTAAAAACCTACGCATACATCAGTGAAAAGTAGATATAAAGATCACATCTAAAAGATTTCCTGTAAAAACTGCAAATAAAAAAGTTCGTTGACCTTTTCTCGAAATCAAACTCTAGAATTCATATTTCTGACCTCTAATGGTAAGCTATCTTAAATTGAAGCACCTAAAGGAGAAAAATTTTTACAGCCAAACTCCTGTTTCATTTTGGGTAGTTCAATGGAGAAAAGTCTGTTCCTGGGGCCTGTTTCTCGAAAGCTCCCGTAAATACCGGACCCGATAACTTACCGGGCCCGAAATAACGTTTCTCGAAGCACCCGTAAATTTTCCCGGTACTTACCGGGCCCGATAAAATAGCGGGTTATTACCAATCTCTAGCGCGCTTCACGCTCGTTCGCGAGAGAAGGAGAGACACTTGGGACTATACGTACACTTTCGATTCTGATCGATTCTTTTGTCGTTCCGACTGTGATGCTTTTTGAAGAACACTGCGAAGTTTAACTTCGAAGTTATCGTTGTGTCAAATGAGAGCAACTGAGAGAGATCGTCATTTTGCATGGTCACATTACTTGAAAGTGATGATCAATTGCCTTTTGTAGCTCGATTCGAAGACGTCGATCAACAATCTCGCTCTTTTCTAGGAGTGTTGTCTTTTTCCGTGATTCATTCTAATTCAAAATGTTCACTGAGCAATCAAACAAGATCTGCGGACCGCCGAGGAAACAGTGTGAACTTGAGAACTTGAAATTTAGCTACAAACACTTATTTCAGCAATTTATACTGATAAGAATTTCGCTTAAGTAAGTGTACAGAATATTTGGAATAAGGAAGGATCTTACTAAAATTTTTAGGCCTGATTTACTCGTTTTCTCCGGCAAACATCAAGCGTAATCTTCACTGATCCCAAATCGACTGTTCTTGCATAAAGCAAGCTAAGATCAATAGAAATGCGACTGAAACAATTATGTGATTGGGGAGAATAATTTTAATTGTCTTTATTCTCGTTTATCTATCGTGGGTACAGTACGCTTCTTCGTGTTTCATCTAGCTAGAAACGCTATAACCAACATTTGTCAGCATTTTGCACCGCGCCTGATGCGACTCTTCGCGATCGCTCTATTATGTTTACTTTTTGTAGAATGTCTGTTTTCTCATTTCCTTCTCCAAAAATAGCAAAAAAAAAATCTCCCATTAAAACACAGGAAACAGGTTTGGCTTGCAGTAAGATCAGGTTTGCGTGACAGGAACCCATTTTGATGTTCATACAAAGCAGCCTTTTCGAACGCGCGGCGAGTGATCGGCGTTTACATGACAGTGTTTATCTATTCATTAATTTTTTTCCCGCCGTTTGTTGGTCTTGAAAAACAATAAAATAGAACTTCACAGTTATATAGCGCTTCCATGCAAACGCCTTCAAACTGTAAAAAAAAACAACAACAATTATATTTACGTGGGATTCCGGAGCCAGCGGGCGGCTTCTCGCCGTGTTTCTCTCCAGTTCCTCCTTTAGCTCCTCAACGAGCCACTCTATTCTTGCTCGAAATCGTTCATTGACTTCCCAGTCAACCATATCGGCTAGAAAGGGGCGTCTTTGAAACAAAAAAGTCCGCCCCCGGCCGCAATTTTGTTTGGTTTTGCAACATTTGTGACTCCTCGGTAACTTTACGGGAGGTCACGACCTCCAGTAAATTACCGGACAAGTTACCGGAAAAATTAACGGATTCGAAATTAACGGGAGCTTCGAGAAACACCCGAAAAGTTTACGGGGACTTACCGGGTGACTTACCGGGCCCGATAATTTACCGGGTCTTTCGAGAAACAGGCCCCTGGTGTTGACGTTGTGATTTTTCCTCGTGAAAGGCGTACATACATTACCATGTAGGCAGTCAAAAACACAGAGACAAACTCTTCTATTCTTTCACATGGGGGTCTTTCCGGTCGTGAACCTCTAAAGCGTCGTTAGGGAGTCACATTCCCCTTGTCAGTTTACTGTACTGTTAAATGCTTAAAGAATAATGGCTGGTTGTAACAGTCGTTAGGTTGTCGGATGGCGATAAACAGTGTGCGAAAGAGAAAATTATCGGATGACTTCGGTAGCATACTCGACATTCTTCGGTCAAAAGGGTGGAACAAAGGCTCGACTTTCCAGCATGGACACCATTCTGTAGGAACATGATAAACGATCAACAACAAAAACAACAGTCAGGTTATTTTGTCCTTTGAAATTCATGGAAATTTAAGCCCCGTGAATGGCTCCAACTTTCCCCCTTGACTTTACCTTTTTCGTGTCTCTTTTACTGCCGTACAGATGAGTCAGTGTCCGGCGTTATTTTTTTATTTCTTGGGAAGCCACATTCCCCTTGTCAGTTTTACTGTATAGTTCTGTGCTTAGACAGTAGGCGGCTAACAATAATCGTCGGATGGCGATAAACAGAGCACGAAAGGAACCGAATCAATCGAAAGTTCTCCGGAAATTCATCGAATTTATGCTCGACATTGTGTGGTTAATAAGGTGAACCCTGTTGGAAAGAATACCGTAAAAGCAAAGAAGAAGTAAAAATTAATTGAGATCTGTCAGAATGAACAGATAATTATAGAGGGTCGTACATCGGAAAGAGGGGGAGAGGGTGGGGAAGGGAACAAAACAAATAGCGAATCACGGATCACGGATATCAAAATTTCATTTTCCCTGATCGCGAAAACAAGCAAGTTAGGTACTCTTTTTAACAACCTGCTCTTACGCTAGAAAGGGTGTTTGAAGAAAGCAAAATCGATCGTGAAAGGCTAAGACTCTAAGTAAAGGCCCCATATTGCAAATCGCATACCTAAATCAATCTCGATGTATACTTGGTAGTTGCCGATGCCTTACGAAATGTTATGATAATTATACAGAGGTCATATTTGATGTTTTCAGTCTTAATAAATCTTCTGGAAGACTCGCGTCTCAAAATCATACACATCAGAGAGGTGAAATCACGAATATTGAATAATATTTCAAGTTTTTCACGGGTCACGCAAAACGTTCAAGTCACAGACCAAGAAGAATCACGTTTCGCGGAAAATAAAATCAGCTAATCACGCATCACGAGAATACCCCTGTACGACCCTCATTTTAGCTGTGAAATGCCAGCAACGCGTCTAGGCCTGGGTTCGAATCCTAGACCCGGCGTCATACGTAGGCTGTGTGCTGGGCTGTGTTTGTTGTTGGTTCTCGTCTCTTCTCCGAGGGTTTTCCTCTGCTTGTGTTGTATTTCTAACTCTCTCTATGGCGTTTAGAAATGTGTTCAAACACGGTTTTGTGTGTTGTAGATATTATGATTAAAAATTTGTAATTTGTAATTTGTAATTACCTTCTGTCATTGTTGAAGGCAATTTTAAACAATTATTGGATGAGGTTTTTGAGATATCCAGAATAATCAAGGTCTTACCGATAATTGTTTTATTATACATTGAACGGAAAAAAATGGAGGTCGTGTTTTTGCTTCTTCACTGGCGGTAAGCAACACAAAGCGCGCTAACTTGGCATGATTACCCTTAGAAATCATGCACCGCGGTCATACATGACATGATTACCCGTGACCTTGAGTGTCCTTCACATGATTATTGTATAATCTGCAGTTATGACGTCACAGGCGCTGATTTTGAAAATTCACTGTACGCTTTCGGCCAATCAGAAAAGAGATAGTTCAATGTATAATAATTTATTTATTTTATTTATTATTTTATTCCTCCAATTCCTAGCTAATACAGAGATGTGTAAATATAACGTAAAGAAAATAAATAGTAACCGATAGTGCTTTGTAAGGAAGAAAAAAAAAACGCATAAAACAGAAATTACATCATATATTGAATTACATTATATATTGGAAGGAGAGGAGAGGGGCACATCTAGATAAACTAATTTTGTGCCCCTAAAAGTTATGTATAACTTGAGATTATTAATAAAAAGAAAAAGAAAAAAGAAAACGAAAAAGAAGAGGAAAAAATGACAAAATAGCTCAGAAAGTTATAAAGAGATAATGTTTTCATTAGTATTGAACAAGGTACCAGCGTAAAAGTACTTTTCTAAACGTTTTTTTAGATGATTTGTCTCTAATGGATTGCGGAATATTATTCCAAAAGAAACTTCCAATAATGCTGGGGCAAAATCTCCTAAGATTAGTTCGAAATGAAGGTATTGCAACTTGGTTGGATGATGCACTACGGGTACTGTAATTATGTAGTTCAGATACTAATGAAACAGGTAAATTAGGAAACTTATCATGGTGGAAATAATTATAAAAGAGTATACACGTGTTCAGTTTAACAATATCAGGAAATTTCAGAAAGCCTAAGGATGAGTAGTGAGGAGTTATTGATTCCATTAAAGGAACATCATTTATAACACGAACCGCTTTGTTTTGTAATTTTACGATTTGAGACAATGGAGCGTTATAATTATTTCCCCAAAGTGTACAAGCATAGGTAAGGTAAGGATAAATAAGAGAGAAATACACACTAATAAGTGTTACTTTTGATGCATAATGTTTCAACTTAACCATTATATTTATATTTTTGCTAATTTTGCCACATATGTAGTCAATATGGTCATGCCAAGTAAGGTGACAATCAATATACACACCAAGATATTTTACACAAAAGGACTTCTCTAAATGAACGTTTGCTACAGTTAGTGGTGGATAAAGATTGTAACTTTCCTTTTGACGGGGCATAAAAATAAGAAACTTAGTTTTTGTCAAATTTAGAGTCAATTTATTACTGCACAACCATTCGTAGACAGCAGGTAAATGGTTGTTGATTTCACACAATAGACTGTCAAGATCATGTCCGGAAGCTGTTAAAGATGTGTCATCTGCATATAATCTCGTAGATAAAAAGGTGGAAGACTTTGGAAGGTCATTAATGAAAAAAATAAACAGCAAAGGTCCTAGTATCGATCCTTGAGGCACTCCAGTGGAGATAAAACGTGTGTCAGAAGCAACACCATTTGCATGTACCTGCTGTTTCCTGTTACTCAAGTGAGATTGAAACCAGTTATATTCACTTTGCTGTAATCCATAATACTTAAGTTTATTTAGTAATATTTGATGGTTTACTGTATCGAATGCTTTACTTAAATCTAAGAATAAAGAGACCACATAGAGTCCTTTATCAAGAGAGGAAGTTGTTTCTTCAATAAGGTCAATTAGACAATCAGAGGTTGTGAAACCTGGTCTAAATCCATATTGTTTTGAGGAAATCATATTATTATTCGTAAGATAAGATATCAGCTGATTAAAAATACATCTCTCAAATATTTTACTTATGGAAGAGAGAACTGAGATAGGTCGATAATTACTACATACAAAACGAGAGCCTTAGAAATGTGTGGTGGTCAGCGGTCAGCGAGCATGATGGCCGCGTTTTTTGATTGCTCTGCTAACTTGAGAAATTTCTTGCCTTCTCTTAGGTAATTCTTACGTAAATCTTCCTTTTTTTCGTTGACAAACTTACTAAACAACCAACAAATAATGTCTGCAAAAAGAGGAAAACAAAAGAAAACGGTGGAAGAAGATTTTGAGGCTTTTTTACGCCATCAGTTAAGTTCAATAAGTGACGACCTGAGAGAAGTGAAAGGAACTCAAGTCAAGATTCAAAGAGACATTGCATCTCTTCAGAGTCAAATTAAGGAAAATGAAAGCTCGATTTCAAAACTGAAAGAATCTTTAGATACAAAGCTGGAGGTATTAACAGGACAACTGCATGAAGCTAACACGAGAATCGACCAAATCGAGAACGATATCACCAAGAATGCAAAAGAGATCGATGATACCTACGAGAGATTGCTGTCCCTGGAGAGATATTCTAGGGACTACGATCTGAGATTTTACAACATCCCAGAATCAACCGGTGAAGATTGTATTGCAAAGCTCCGTGATATCATAGGAAATGACCTCCAATTGCAAGCAAACATCGAGAACGCCCACAGGATGGGGCCCTTCAAGGATGATGGCACTCCCAGACCACTTTTGGCTAAGTTTTTGTACCGTCCGGAACGGTTTAGAGTTATCAAAAAGAAGAGGGATCTACGTAATGGTGTGCGCGTATCGGATGATTTGATATGGGAAGACCGTCAAAAGAAGAAACAATTAAGATCTGTTATGAAAGAAGCATTTGAAGCTGGGAAAAGACCTAGATTTCATCATGGCAAGCTCTATATCGATGGTGAGCTACATCAGGCTTGAGACGTTTGAATAGTATATATTCTTGTTCATGTGTAAGTCCCATTTTAAATGTCTACATAGCTTTATAATTAACATTTATATTAAATTGTTTACCTAAATTTTGTCAAGCTAAAATTTTATGCAAATGTTGTTGCTTTGTAGAGGACGGCAAAGAAAAGTACCAAGAATTATAACGCACGTGCAGAGCCATTGTTCTGCTCATTAAACCTTTTGTTTAGCGACGTTCCCGTTACCGTTGCCGTCTTGGTTTTCTTAAAGTGCCTATGAAGTAAAAGATAATGCCGCTTATTTGCAAGGCTTTACAAAGTAAAGAAGAATGGCGTTTTTCTTTTTGGAATATCTTTTTTCGTTTTAGAGATATTCACGTTTTTGTATTTATAGTGATGACGTCATAAATAGTTCCAGGAGCCATAAGGAGACCGTAAGTCTTGGGATCCGCCCGCACCTATGATATGGGACAATTTTTCTATTTTTAGAACAAATTGCGCCATCCTGACGTCATATATCCGCGCGGATCTACGCACATGTCGGGGGCTCTCGCGTGGATGTTGTCACGTTGCGTGATCAAATTGTGAGAGTTGAGAGACCTTGAGAAATTATCTTGCGTATTTTTCACAGCGATGGCAGGGAATACGAACCAGGGCGCTTATATGTAGTTTAATGCTCTGAGCTAACGGAAAAGGTGGGTTTTTCAGGGTCGAAAACAAGACTTCAATCTCGCGCTGGGAATGAATAATAAGATCTGGTCGCGCTAGTTGTAAGCTTACGCGTATGTTTTTGCGTTTGTTCTGACTGAATATAGCAAGAAAACTCTCTACTCTGGTATGGAGTTAATTTGTGAGTTTCTCAGAAAATGGTTAATCATAACCAAAATCTGTTTTGATGGTTTCTTATTGTGTCTGCTTGTTTGGTGAGTTTGCAAAAGTTTTTGAAAGGAAAGCCTGACGCGTACAATTAGTTCATTTGCATAGTGCAGCTCGTGCACTTTCAAGTCCGAGTCGGTGTTTCCAATTGTCAATAAATCTTGACAAAGATTTCCGTTTCGTTATCTTTTGTGCTGAGATGCTGCAACAAATTTCACGAACGCAAAAAATGCTACTAACATCATGTGTGTTTCCTCAACATAAGCATAGTGAAGTTTTACACTGCGAAAATGAAAATAAACAAGGAGTTTTGATAACTCAATCAACAAAATCGAAATCGTTATTCGAAGTTGATTAAAGAAAGCGTCATCGTAACTTTGCTGATTATTTCTGCCTTATTCACATATTTTCAGCTTAGCTTTTAATATGTTCTCAAACATTTATCAATCTTAAACATATTTAAAAACTATAGAGTTATTGTTTGAGTTCGATGTACGTTTTCACACGAAAGTGCGGCGCAATTACAATTTGTCATGTTTACTGACTGTACGAAACAAGCACCGGCGGGTGCTCTCGGGGTGCTCTCATTCATCGACAACAGAGAATTTACTGGATTTTACACGAATAAAACTGAGCAGTAGCTACGGACGTAAAGTTATTGGGCCTTGATGAAACAGCAAGCATTGCTTATAATTCAGGCGAAACTCAAACTGACCAAACTAGCAATTATTTTGTTTTACTTTTCAGTCGCGATGGACTGGCATATTGTTCGCAAGCGTGTGGCAAGAGGAGCTGGGAAACTATGAAGTCCTAAAGCTCTGCTATATCTGAATATATCCAGCTAGTTTTTTGCTGCTACATCTAAATATATCCAGCTAGTTTTTTGCTGTGTAATGGAAAAGCTGTTAATCTTCAACATATGTGAAATTTAAAGTGGAGTAATGTACAGCTCATGTAAAAGAAGCATCCGTCGGAACACAACTTGGTCAGCGATATATATAAGCTTAGAGCGGAACATACCTAAATTCGACACTGTCTTACTTCACTCAAACTGGAGCAGCTTACGACGAAAATGCTTAAGAAAAATTCCAACAGACGTAAACGCGTTAAGTTGTGGGCCAAAAACAGGAAAAATGTGGGGAATTTCGGAGGCCATTTCCCCCGCGCGACATCCGCAAAAATCCTCGCAGCATGTACGCGCGTGTGCCGCAGGCGATGGTGCAATTTGTTCTAAAAATAGAATTATTGTCCCATATCATGGGGACAACCCCAATACTAGAAATGGCGCGCGCTTACGGTCTCCGTCCCCGATTATGGCGCCTGATAGCTCCGCTTAAATGGTGGTATGATACCTTAAAAAATGGAAATTTTAAACATTATTTGAAACATTTTCATTAGTCCCTCCAGTGATAACACTCACTGAGGGAAATTGTTTGGCACTGTTGTTGACACCATCCGTTACCATAGCAACAGGACATCGCCCACTAAACCCTCATTTTACAGGCATCATGCCAACAGCAATAACTATAATGAAAAATCCTGTGGCCCTGAAATTTTCAGGATATCTTATGCATAGATAGATCTGTGCAGGGAACCTAAAATATTATATACAGCAAGATTTTAACAATGCCAAATAAATAAAAACTTTCACGTAGACAAATAATGGGCCCTTTCTAGAAAAAAATATGCCTGCCATGGAATGGTCAATTTACCTTTGTACTTTGCTTTAGGTTTATTGCACAGAAGCACCATTCAAGATTTTCCTCAGAAAATTTCATGAAATTATCTTGAATAGTTTTTGAACCACACATGTTGAGCTACTCGGAATTCTATCAAAATGCAGTTTGACGGAAAATGCATCTAAAAGTTGTACTTGGGTTTCAAAAGCCTCTGTTCAATCTCTGAGCAAAGTAGGTGTCTTAAAATGCTCCAGCAGCATAGGTAACACCCTCTGCTTGCTGGTTCTTGTCTTCTTTCTTCTTTCTTTGTCCCGTTAGGACCTTTCTCCTCTTCTTCCTTTCGTTGCTCTCTTTGTACTCAGCCCCGCGAATACGATCTAGGTAAAGGCGCCTACACCCCTCTTCTGTGTATTTTCCTGGGGAAATTTTAAGTGCTTTTAGAAGCAGGAGAACTAGTCCATCAGCTGAGAGCCGAAAACTTGGGTTTATGGCTCACTTAAGGGGAACAGCCGAAACATGTCTTATCTTAATTTTTGACTATCAAGCATCATAAAAATGTATGATAGCAAGGAAAGAACGGTAGCTTTCACTTTGTAAAGCGAATTTTAAATTTTGCCCTACATACCCTTCTTTTGCCGCCATCTTGGATTTTTGGGGAACGCTTAAAAGTGGTTTATACTCCTTTAATGTAATTATAAGCAAATCGTGTTTCAAATGTAACCTTAAACGTATCGGAACTACAAACATGATGTCCATTTGTTCTACTGCTTGAATTATCAGTAAATAAACAAAGCCCTCAAAAACATTTGCCTGTTTCCTACATCCAGCACCAGTTCTCCAAACACGCGGTCTCACAAACGAAAGTGCGAACGTGTTTCCTCTGAACCATGATCTGATAAATGCTGGATGAATGCATTGTATGCGGTTGTTAGGGTTCTAGGTTAGCCCAGGAAGCTTCTGCACTAGTATTGGGCTATTACTTCATCACAGACCTACATCCTTATATTAAGGAGTTGGCTCCAACACGCATCAAAGAAGACATCAAAGCTGCAGGAAAGCTGGTGGATCAGGAAACAAGATGCAGTACTAACGAGCTTCTCCACGCCGGGGTATCAAAGCGACAACAGAAGTAAGTGATGAATTGTTGCAGGCCAAGAGCAAGGTAAAGAAGGCAGTGAATGACTTTGTGACGACCGTTGCTCATCTAATCCACTTCAGATCACTTAGACCCATTGAAGAAAGCCAAGCTGAAGTCTTTTAAGGATCTGTAGGCTATGCGTAAGGTTCGCAACTAGGATGTAGTACTTCCTCTTCGTGGATCGAGACGTATTTGCTCTGATGGCACTTGTCGGTCTCTTGCCGATCCTTCTGGACGCCCGGGAAAAACAACTACACAAAGCCTCCCAACAGAAGCAAAACTCTCCCAACAGCTAGAGTGTCACAGTCACCGAGAAATACCCAAAGAACGCAACCAGTACTTTCAGTGTGCCTGGAATGGTGGTCTTGCAGAAGTTGAATATCCCGCCCTCTAGAGATATGTCTCATGTGGTCGCTAAGAGAGTGTTTGAGTTGGTAATGAGCACCGGCAACTGGCATGTGGAGAAGTGTTAGACATGTATCGAGAGGTATCAATCACGAATGTCGAAAGATTTTAAAGAGTGTCTACCTCTAACGTTGAACAGTACAAGAACATACTCCCTGCCTATACTGCGAAGTGAGGGAACAAGAATTTTCAGTGTCACTGCAAACAAGCCTGACATTGCCAATTCCCTCGTGTTACTGTGGAAGCAAGAAGCATTCTGATGCAGGCTCGGTGACTGGATCATGTACGTGACAACCGACGATCAGTGCTAAAGACTAAGACGCAGCCACATGCGAACCAGTTCCTGAGATAGGATGTAATCATGAAGAGGCTGTTTCTCCATGCTCGGTTCGTGGGAGACAGGTGCGTCATCCACCCCGACACTGATATCTTTGTCCTACTACTCAGTTAAAGCCAAAACCCTTGGAATGTGCTACATGAAGAATGGAAGAGGCGGGAAGACCAGAATGATAAAATTTCTATAGTTATTAACAGCTTGGAGAAGTAACTTGACCAAGGCATTGACAAGCTCTACTTTATGAAAGTCCTAATTGGCGTACACAGGATCACAGCCTGTGATACTCTCTGGTGAGCAGTTCAGCTTCTAATTCTCCAATACAGTGAAAGGTAGGTTCGAGCTATGGCGAGAATTGGGAAGGAGTGAACAGCATCCGGAGAGATACTGGAGGAAGCACTCATGTGACAGCTGTACGAGAACGGGTGCCAGAGTATGGATGCGCTGCGCTATGAAGTCCACTGCGCCAGAGGCGGGAAAGTCTAGCCAGAGGCTTTGCAGCCATGTCAGTCATCTCTATGACGTCGCGTTTCAAGAGCAAATTATCAAGCAGCAATCTGGAGAGGAGCCGTCACCACAGAGAAGACGGTTAAAATACGACGCTAGTAGCGGAGTATTTTTGACAATTTTTGAGGTGTTTGGAAAGGTGCTCAAACAGAGTCTTGAGTGTTTGACATAACTTCTCGACCGGAATTAAAACTAAGGATAAACAGAAAACTAAAATCGTAGAAATATCTGCTAAAACAATCAGATATCCAAACACCGTCACGGTCATGATTTACCGTGTTTAAGCTTGCTGAACTGTTTATGACTTGGAGAAGATATAGATCCAAATGCAAGTGACAGCAGTGACAAAGAGCGTTATACAAGACTGGCGTTTCTGTACTCGAACGAGCTCCAGACTGAAGTGTGGACCTTTGTTACATGTATCTACGTTGAGTTATGTATATTGGTTCATGGCGTAGTGTGCTTAATTAACTAAACGTAGAAAAAGGTTTTTTCTAGTACTGTAATGTGGAGCACCTTATTGGTAATTTAGTTATTTCAGATGATTAAAATAGAGGTTGAATACATATACTAGAAAACAAAATGGCGGCCATTGTGATGTAATTCATGATGTCATCATAGCTTGAACAACAACAGACAACACTGAAATAATATCTAAGATAATAATTATTCCAAATATACGCCCAGGCAAAATATCGTGTGCCTCTAAGAAAAGAAACATATAAGAAAATATTATTTAGAATTCCAAGATGGCGACCAGAAGGAGGGTATTGGGTTAAATTTAAAATTCGATTTGCAAAGTGAAAGCTACCGTTCTATCCTCACTATCATGCATTTTTATGATGCTTAATAGTCAAAGATTAAGAATATACAAGTTCCGTTTGTTCCCTTTAAGTGAGCCATACAACCACCTCAGCTGATGGACTAAACAGTCCTAGCCCCAATATTGAAGTGGCTTACAGCATCAAACAAGCCAAATTCCAGCAAGTCAGCTCCCACACCATTCCATTTGCAGCTTTATTCTGATTTTGTGTTTTTCCATGAAGGCATTTTTCCAGCAAAGAATCTTCACTCAATCTTTGATACACAGGTTTGACTTTTGCAATAACAGCATCAGGCGAGCCAGAACCATGTTTGAAACTGTTTCTCTCTCGCTTATAACCACACCAGCTCGAGGGTCCAGTTGGGCAGTGGGTGTGAAGATCACGCCGTTTACTTGAGGCACAATAGAAGAAACTTGCATGTATTGCCTTTTTCATTCCATTCAAGTCTCCAGCATTAGAACGAATGGCAATGCCATAATAGTTTTGAAGTTTATCAATCATGGCATCAGTGAGTTTTCCTTTTCCACCGAGACCAGGAGTTTCTTTCTTCAGTTTCCTGAGGGCTGTGCCCACTCGTTTTTGTACATGTCCTATACATTCTTTCTTGACAACTTGAATGCCATTTGCAGAATAAACATCCTTGACTTGATTGTAACTTTTGCTGTCACCGTCTGAATACAGGTCAGTATACCGAAGCTTATGAGTTGCAACAGACCGTCTAAAAATACGATCTGCACCCTCCGATTCCATGGCTGGGGCAGAGCCCTTTATAGTTAGCCTTGCAGTTATTGTGTTCTGCCTTCCATCTACGGTACTCCTCACTGTCATTATCTAAATGGGAGTGAAATTGACATTGTTTACAAACTTTAGAGAGTGGTTCCACATCCAAGACTTTACCAGTATCAATTGACATGATGATCACGCAACCATTCTGTGAAGAGTATCCTCTCTTCTGCCAGGTACCATCACATAAAACGTTACAATTCACTACATAATCTTCACTAGCATGCTGAAGAAGAAGCCATTTTTTCGTTATTATCGAAAGGAAAATCAACAAAAGCCCTTCACCAATTATGTTTACGGTAATTTAACATTGGTGTGAACTAGGGAACTAATTGTAACGCAGGTCTGAAACAGGGTTTTGATTTAAGGGTCAGATCATATATAGTGTTTCAAATTTATGGTCTGGTCATAAATAGAATAGGGATTATCGCAGATTTTAGTCATAAATAGGGTAAGGGTTTTGGGAAGTGGGTTGCAAGCCCCCGCCCAAATTTTCTGGGAGTACCCGCCCCCCACCCCCGGGACCAAAACTCAACAAACTGGAACTGATTTACTCGACAGAGTATTCAGCTTCCATGTATTCACCCACCAACAAAATAAATATATAACAAAGCTTGGAGTTAATGACTCGAATATAACTTCCTGTTTTTCTTAAACAAGATGCGTCGAGACATACACAAGTGCCGAATATAAAATTTAAGATACTGATACGTCAGCAGTCAGTCGAGCAACAATACATCAGGTGACTCGCATCTGCTGATATACGTTCATCACGGGGGTAACTCGTAAATTCATTTGTAAATTTTTACGATCACTAAATTTGCAGTGTTTCTTTTCCTTAACATTCATGTATCGTGAAAACCTAAAATACTCACTGTGAGAAGGACAACACCCTCTATTGTATAGGAAATTGTTGGGCGCAATATAACCCTGCAAGTACTAACTTGTCTAAAAAGAACGAATTATCTATGTTGACTTGCTATTTTTCAAAGACAGGCAGACGTTTCGCTCCGATTTTGGGTTGTTCGTTCAATCCTAACCTCTACAGGGCCCCTTCGATTCACACCTTTTTTAGGACAGAGTACTCACATAAAATGAAATTATATCTCATGGTCGGGCAAAAAGACCTAAAATGATACCCGTTATACCCTGTCGGGTGGCATGTCTCCTTGTAGACAACATGGCTTCATTAAGACGTACAAAAAATTTGTGGGCTCATTATAGTTTAAACCCTTTTGGAGCTTTTTGCAGCTATTTTGTAGCAAATAAACAAATTACACTATACAGACCAAACAAACAAGCAAACTAAGTAACTAACAGATATATGGATCTATCACCTCGGCTCTTTCAACATAGCTTATTTTTCCAAGTTGTGCACGTTAACCAGCCAATACCGAAAATTTATTTACAGGAAGTAACTCGTTACAGCATGATATTTAATTAAGATTTAAATATTTCATGATGTCATTTTGGGGGTTGATACGAACGCAGACTAAATTAAAATGTTGTCGATTTGCTCAAAGGATAGTGCTCAATATGACTGTAGTAAGTTAATTTACCAGATAAGCTTCATCTGCAATGTTTTTACAGGGTGATTTTCCATCTTTTTTGTCCACATGGTTAATAAATGCCTACTGAATGAGTCCAATATTTACGCAGTTAAAAAAAATAATAAATTATCTCCTTTGAGGGAGGCGCAGTCTGTCATTTACTGCCAATGACGTTACCGAAACTGATTCATGGTATAGGACTGGGAAAAGTTATAACGTGATCAGTAAAGCGAGATGAGGCCACTTACACACAGAACACGCACAGAGTGTCGGTGATTCTTTGTGAATCCAGAAAATACTAATACCAACCGAGCAGTTGAGGCAGAGTGTTAGACGGTTTCACTGATGGCGATGACTGTAGTCACAATTGTCATCTTTCTTGTGGGAGGTAAGAACTAGCTAATCCTGTGTTGTAACATATCCATGCAGAATTGAATCCAGAGTTTGGGGAAGGAGGAGTATTGCGTTTCTCAGCAAATGCTTTTTCTTAAAACTGAAAGGGCGTGGAAAGTCATAACCGGTTGTAGTTTTGTTCGTGGAGATTCATGCCGGAACAACAGCAATAAACTGATTGACTTAACGTATTAGTTTACAAAAGGCATATTTCATGGGATTCAGTGTTTCACTGCTCTCGTTTTCTGTAAAGGCACGGTATGACTGATCAAGTGTGGATTTGACGAAAGCTTTAAAAGAACTGACAAACAACCGATCGCGATTTACTCGGCAAATGATGTAGCTTCCATTATTAACCCACGAGCACAATTGATAAGTTACAAGGCTTGAGATGTCTCGAATATAGCTCTCTATATTTCTCAAACAAAAATGCCACGAGCGACAAGCAAGTATCAAATATAAAATTCGGGATATTGCCTGTACACGACATCTTATTACGTCAACTGTCGGCCGAGCAGCAATATAATCAGGGTTGATATTTCATCAAGGAGGTAAACCAAATATCAATACATAAAAATGGGCAGGTAACTAAATTTGCGAATATGAAGCGGTTGTTTTTGTTGCTCATCCACAGGGAACCTTAATGAACCACAGTGAAAAAAAATCGAATATTGGGGATATGGCGCTGTTTTTGTATAATTACACGAATAAGGAAGCGATAAATGGTGGAAGATAATTCTATATTATATAACAAATGAATTATTTTTTCCAGCCGAATGGGTTCTTTTATTGTTCATCTCTCCTTATACGGGTAGCCTACTGGAAGAAAGGAAGAATCTTCTTCTTCCTTCCCCTTTTTCCTCGCGTCTTTTGCCTCCCTACCCCCTTCCCCTTCTCCCTTTTAAGCCTGCAACGCAGGCTATATACAGGAACCAGGCCTCCCGCTTATTGGTCAGCCGCTTCGACACCAGTGTCCCTCATCTCCCTCTGTTCCAACTTACAATTTTTCACGGGGACAGCCTTCCCTTCGAGCACCATGTTATGACCTAAAATTTCACAATACTTAACAACTCTACCATATTAAAGTCCTAGAAACTGATCATATGCCACATTAACTTCTACTTTCCTATTTTATGGCTGCTTGCGGGGTACTTGTGCTCAGTCCGAGGAATCAACACGATTGAATGTCACCGAGGATGAAGCCTGCTTTTTACCATTATCTTTCAAACGCATTAGTAACCCATCAAGTTCAGTTAAGGGCCCATTAAGCGATTTATACCCGCGCTCGCGCGCGTTGCCAAGGAAGTGAAATTTCACTTCCGGTTACTTACGTCAGCCTGAGCGCAGAAAATAAAAATAACTCAATAACTTCCAAATTCGCTCACATTTTAGATGTTTTTCTTTGTGTTTCATAAAATGCAGATAAAAAAAGTACACGCAAAGACAAAATAAGAGAAAGACAGAAAAGCAAGAACAATATAAAGAGAAATACTAACTCCGTGTGGCTTTGTTTGATCTTGCCGAAGTGTGCTGGTAGTGTAAATTGCGCACGCGCTGATAGGGTAACTTCCAATATATCTCGGGCGCACTTCCGGTTTCTTTAAATGGTAAAGGAAACGCGGTTTTTCCTTAAATCCAGCCTTTTTTGACGGATTTCGATTAAAGCCAACGTGGAAACATAGCTATGCATTCTTTTTTCAAAATCATGCTTTTTTCAGAAAATTACGAACTTTTTAATATTTTGAAATTCTCTCAAAATCTGACCTTTTAGAAATGAAACAAAATCTATGCATAGCGTAATGAGGATTTAAATTAAAATATTAAATCAATGAAAAAAATTCCAATAAAGTAATTTGCCTGGGAGCCTTTGCGTTTTTTCAGTATTAGTCACATGACCATGAGCGTGGCCTGGTGACGTCATCAGTAGTGTTGCTGATCATGAAAAAGTTAAAACACATGAAATAACTCTGAAGTAACTAAAAATGACGAGGTTATATGGGAATAAATTTTCCCTAGCAACGGTTCGAAAAGATCGGTTAACGGGCCCTTAAACAAAGGGAACCGTAACCGTAACGGCGCATGGATATCTGATCTTAATTAGCATAGATTTTGATGAATTTATTTTTCCGTTTTCTGTTTAGTTTTAATTTCGATTGGGAAGATATATCAAACACTCAAGACAGTGTTTGACCACATTTCCAATACCTCGAAGTTCGTCAAAAATACTCCGCTACGCATCGTATTTTCAACTCTCCTCTCGGTGTTTTGAGATGTGGTCAAACACGGTATTTCGTGTTTGACATACTACATATGCTGCAAGCTGATGACATGACTCAATTGTGTTCTCTCTTTCAGCAGTCCTGTTTCAGCTGAAGACAACGGTCGCAAATTTTGATGGTAACTCAGCTAATGTGCAAACGTAAACAACGTTTAAAAACAATATATATGCTATTTTAAAAATTTTGCAATAAGTAGGAAAATTATTTTCTTTTAATTCAGTTTTACTCTCAATTCACACTGTAGCAAAGTCAATTCTCTATTTTCCAATTGCCCATAATGCACTCTGTTTGCCCCCAAATTTTGCATGAACTATTGTTGTGAAATGCTCTTGGGAATATGCAGACCTCCCAAGAGTATTTCACAACAATAGTTTATGCAAAATTTCGGGGGCAAACAGAGTGCATTATGGGCAATTGGAAAATAGAGAATTTGACTTTGTATGTGCTACTCTGTTGTACTAATAATTTTACCAATTCTTGTCGGGGCAATGAGTCAATTCAAACTTTTCACATTTTAATATACATAATAGTTCGGTTGGTTGGAGATCCAACTCCGCCCTTCTCGTATGGCCGTGTTGAAGTACTGATCAATGGAACCTGGGGCACATTCTGTAGTAGCGCTTTGCGATGGAATCTACAGAACGCACACGTAATTTGTCGTCAGTTGGGATTTGATGGAGCTGTCACAGCGTCCTCCAGAGGCGGGTTTGGTGTAGGAACAGGAAGTAAATGGGCAAACAATTTACAGTGTTTAGGTGACGAAACTTCGATATCAGAATGCAAGCACAACAAATGGATGTCAGTCAGGTCTTGTGGCTTTGCACAGGCACACAGTGCAAACAGCGCCATGTGTAAACAGCCAGGTAAATACAAAAACCTCTCCTTCGAGAATTAGATCACCTGATTTATTTTGATGACTATAAAATGAGGGCGCCTCATATAATACATAGGTTTAGCGTTTTTACAGTGCAAAAACACTAATACTTTCATTATTCTATTCTCTCATTCCACAGCCACTACAAATTTTTTAAAAATGCCAAGTGGTCACGGTTCGAATGTGTTTACTGTATATTGGACCAGATATTTATTCCGCTGTTCAAATATGTGAATTTCGTATATTCTATTCCATGAAGTTCTGTCACGGATATCTTAAGTATCCACAAAAAGACCAGCTCTCAGTTGGCTTGACAGCTCAGTTGATAGAGCACTTCACCGGTATCGTAGAGTAATGGATCTCGTTAAAGTTTGACTTTATCACAACTACTTAGCTTGTGGATTTAACTGCGACGATCTTTCTTTTCATTAGAAGACAACTTTATCATTAACAACAAAAGCACGTTATGGGTTCAACCACAGGGAGCATACAATATAGTTGAGAAGTATAAGAGAAAAATAGAGCAGTAAAAATAATGAATGGGTTACCCGTAATTCTTCTTTTCTTGATATCTTATCTCATGCCAGCTTACAGAAAACATTGTTATCCACACTTTCTACGTAGCAAAAGGGATAATCAAGGAAATTTTTGCAAAAGTGCGACCGGATCTGGTTAAAAGCGGCTTTTGCTTCGCACGACAAGCGAATATCGGTCTTCTCTGTAAGTTGGCGTGAAAGTATGACAACATTTAATTCCGCCCCTTTTTACTTCTTAATTTGCTCTTTATCTCCTTGTCGACTATATTGCACCCCTTCCGTAGTGATTTACTTAAGTAGTATAAGTTTTAAGTGGTATATTTGAGAGAAGGCTGAACCTTGCAAGAAATATCACAGTAAAACAGTTTTTTTCAGAAACAACTAAGCCACTATTTTCTCTTTTTGATTATTAAATAAGATGTGCTTTAAATTATGCTTTGAGTAACCCAGTTTATCCTTGCAGTGCGCCTGATAGGAGGAACATCGCCTAATGGAGGCCTGGTGCAGGTGTATTACAACAGGACCTGGCAGTGGGTCTGCGGTGTACACTGGGACAAACAAGATGCTGATGTGGTTTGTCGTTGGCTGGGATACTCGAACTCCTCTGAAGTTTACACCAACACGACTCAAGTAGGAGACAATGATACAACATGGATAAAGAACGTCCAGTGTACCGGAAATGAAGACTCGCTATTTTCCTGTGTTCACGGTGGATGGAGAAACAACAGCTGTGCAAATAACAGAACGGCTGGCGTGATGTGCAGTGGATCTGAAGGTGCGTGTAGCTAAAGGCTACGTTACGATAGGTCTAAATAAACTTATGCAACAGTTGAATGCATAATAAATCTCATGACTTCAGATCCGCACGTCAACAACAACAAATTTAGACTGTTTACAGCCCTCTATTTTCTCATATTTTTACTAGATTGTTGAACGCGCAGATAGAATCGCGAAAGAACTGGACGCCGGTGCAAAACGGAAGACTTGACGGGGAATGGGGTGGAGACCGTTTCGCGTGCGCTGAAAAATAGAGAGGCTTTGAACAGTACAACAACTTTATTTGTACCCAGCATTTACATTTTTAGTTTGACTGATATTTAAAGTAAAAAAAAATTAACGTCATGAAATTCTAGTTGGTACATTTAGACCAGGAGGATGGACTCTTCGGAAAATTGGGTGGAGATTTGCAGTGCACTTCTTAAAATCCTCAGTGACCTCATTGAGACCGAAATATGTGATTTGCACTAACCTTACCTAGCCTAAAACTCGTCACCAAGAGAATATCGAGGTACTTATTTCGTTGATCTTCTCTTGTTGCTACCTATCTCAGACCGGGGGCCCGTTTGTTGAAGGTCCCGAAAAGTTTACGCACCCGAAAAGTCGTAGCAAAATCTCAAACCTTATGACTTCAGAGCTGTTTTAATATAAACAGAGGCTCCCTTCATGCAAGAAGTTTCAGGCGTATACACCTGTCTGTCTTTAAGTGCCGATTAAATATAAATGGCTTTGAGAGCCCGAAAAGTTTCCGGGGCTTTCGAGAAACAGGTCCCTAATCCTGCTCAAAAACTACTTCTATTTGTATAGACATCTAATGAAGGGTTCTAAATCGATGACGGTATTTATATCGCATTTTCAAGAGATGAATTTGAACAATGATATGAGAAATATTTCCCCCTGATAATAATACCTGATTGCTGACGAGAGTGCAGAGACCATACCTTATATATTTTAGATCAAAACGGCTAAAGAAGCCATGCCTTTTGGCGCGTTCTCGTTTAGAAAAGCTTGAGTTTTGAAAAAGTTAGTAGGGTCACCGAAAGTCTCGAGATTATCATGAAATACTTTTTTTACTTTTTAATCGCTCATGGTACACAATTTGACTTGAATATTTTGGCACTGATCTCTTATTTTTACGTTCTGAAAGTCAAACATTTTACATAGATCGAAACCAACCCATTTCATTTACTTTGGGCTGTTTACAACCCTGTAATGCGTTTATCCTCGATCTCACCCATTTTTATACGCGATGTTTGTATACTGTACTCAAGCTATATACATGTAGACTATATAAAGAGAAGTGATTATTTCTAAAACTAAGTAGTTAAGATTATCTCCTCAGTTTCAAATAGAAAGCAAAATACAGTGTGCAACAAGAACTTTAATCAATTACACTGATGCAAAAGAAAATAGGCACAAAGAACTAAAAATTTGGGATATGCGGATTCTGAAATGAAACCAAAATATCCATGACGTGCATTAAGTCATACCTCTAATTCATTCTAAACTATATTTCATTATCATTATTACAGGTGTTGTATTTACGTAGCAAACGCGGAATTTAAAGTATTTCATTATCTTTTTTTAACAGTTCGGTTGATTGGTAGCGCACATGACGTATACCGAGGTCGTGTTGAAGTCTTGTACAATGGAGTCTGGGGAAGAATTTGTTTTTCGGAGGAATGGACAATTAGAGAATCTAACGTGGTTTGTCGGCAGCTTGGATACGATGGTGCTTTGTTAGAAACTTACAATGGAGGAGGGTTTGATGTGGAAGCCGGCGTTGTAGGGTTCACTAATGTAGAATGCGTAGGAAACGAGAACTCGATATTGAACTGTGCTTCGAGATTCAGACCGTGGGACGTGGTCAGATCTTTTCAGTACGGTGATAATGCTGGAGTCATGTGTAATCCACCAGGTAAGAAAATGACAGGTAATTTACATTTCATTTACTTATTTATTTATTTATTTATTTATTCATTTATTTATTTATCTTTTAATGTGGGATGGTTTCAAAATAAATAACAATGGTTGTGGCGGCAGTTTCTTCAGCGGCATGTCGACAATTCCTTTAGGAATCGCAGTATCAGCAAAAATCTACATAAATTTTAACTAATTGACGTCAGTTTTTCTTGCGTCTTTCCTGTTATTGATCACGAATTTCGTCATAACTTTGTCAAAGTAGCTGTGGAGCCACGGTGCCACAGCGGAGTGAATCCGTAGACTACTTTGACAAAGTAATGACGAAATCCATGATCAATAACAGGACAGACGCATGAAAAACTGACGTCAATTTGTTTTACAATAAATTATGGCATAAATTGCAAATTCGTGTGTCTGTCCGCTTATTGACAATCGAAATTAGCCAATGAGCGCGCAAAAATTTCTACATTTATTGATAAATCCTTCACAAATTAACGCTAATGATAAGTTGATCCGAATGTATTATTATAAAATATCTTGCCAGTCATTGTGCGCTGAAATTACCTTTGCGATCATGAAAACTCGTCAAAATTATGCTGCTATATCGTCAACAATGTATGTTTAGTTATGCTGGATATGCTGTCCTGCGTGAAGCGCACAGAAATATAACTTGGCTTTTTCACAGAGCGCACATGGAAAATAGCGAGTTTGATAAGATATTGCATCTTTCAAAATCATGAAAAATAAAATTGTCCTTTCCTATTTTTGCGTTCTTTTGATCTTGACAAACTTTGATCACTACTCGAAAACTTATTATCCGACTTATTTTTATTACATTTAAACTAGCATTAACTCTCTCTGCAGTTCGGCTGATTCAAGGGCTTTCTGCCAGGGAGGGCCTGGTTCAAGTTTACCTCAATAACACCTGGGTGTGGGTCTGTAATCAGCACTGGGACAGACAAGACGCTGATGTGGTTTGCAGAGAGCTGGGTTACACAGGCGCGCCTGTACTTTTCAGTGGTTCAGCTAATGCGCAAGGAAATGACACTTTGCGGATCAACAGTGTCCAGTGTATTGGAAATGAAAGATCGTTTGCTTTTTGTGCTCATGGCGGGTGGACAAATGGAAGCTGTGTAATCGGTCAGAACGCTGGTGTGGTTTGCAATGGACCAGAAGGTACTAGCTGAGTAACAGTAACAATCGATACTACATCACATATAATAACAATAACAATAACAATAACAACGACAACAGCAACAGCAACAGCAACAACAATAACAATAACAATAACAATAATAATTAAATAATAATAATAATAATAATAATACAGTAAATGGTTTGAATCCAGGAGTATCAGTAGTTCGTATAGTGTGATCGTCCGGGTGAGTGACCACCAACAACAGTCACCAACAACAGTTCTTTTCAGAACTACACTCACCCGGACGATCACACTATACGAACTAATAATAATAATAATAATAAAGTATTTCTCCTAGTATTAATACTAGGAGAAAGCCATAAAGGATTGCCATAAAAATTTAGTCTATAATATTTTGAAGTTCTTTAGCAGGGCTGGGCTTAGGCTAGCACACTTAAAACTAGGTTTGGGAGATTGTCTAGTGTTTCATCTTCACAAAAAATGTGGAAAGCCTAAGTAAATGTGGAAAGCCTATAGCTATTGATAGCTAATTATAATTTTTTTAAAAAATTGTAAATAATTGGATTGCATTTGTCGGTTGTCAGTTTTCTAAACGTCTCACAAACACGGAAGGAGGGGGAAAGGCTGTTAGAGGGACGGGCTTAATTGAGAAGGAGATTTAATAGAGCTTTTAAGATATTTCTCTACGACCTCAATATTTTGATCTTACGCACTTTTTGAGGATCGTCCTTTTGGCGACATAGTGAAAAAACTGGAGCAATAAAAATTTAACTGTATCTTATCGAAGGTGAATAAGACTTATATAAACTGAGACCTCATGTGAACACACGTTACACTGTAATGATTAACGGACACCCCCTCCCTACTATACAGCCATTGGTTGATAAGAGGTACTGTACATGTCTGACCTCAATTACCATTCATACCATAAATTCTCGAACGTGATTGGCTATCAGCAGCCCGATTTGAGCATTAATTGGACAGTGTATACGCGTCATGCTTGTAATTGGATAGTACGCGTCATTTTGCGCGCGCTGTTGCGGTGCACTTTGTTGAGTATTCATAACGACGTTTAATCGTTCAGCGCTCAATCGATGGTTTGTTCGTTTCTCGTTTCTCGTAATTAACAAATCGGACTCCCGCTTCGCGGTCGTCCGATTTTGTTAATCACTCGTATGATTACAGATCGAATTGGACTCCACTCAGTCCTATTACCATTATAAGTCATGTCAAGATAATAACTTGAAGTGTGTTTCTTTCCTTACAGTGCGGCTCACTCACAGAGACCAGTTCAGTTGGCAACCTGAAGTGCAAGTACTGTTCAAAGGATTCTGGGGGCCAGTTTGCAGTGACTTCTGGGACCTACAAGACGCGAACGTAGTTTGTCATCAGCTTGGTCACGAAGGCGCCTTAGCAGCTCCTGTTTATCATGAACCAGATGGAGAAATTAGAACTGAACAAATATGTCTGGGATTTATGGAATGTATCGGGAACGAGAGCTCAGTTCTGTATTGTGCACATGACGAGTGGAAAAGTTCTTCAGAACAACGTGAAACAATTTTTGGCACTGGCCAAAGCATTGCAATTTGTACTCCTAAAGGTTTGTCTTCGTATTACATAAAAACATATGCTACTTGGGGAATATTCATCTCTTCTAGTAATAATAAATGTGTTTAGTTGTTAAAAAGGAGTCATAATCCTTTCATTTATAATTTTATGCTGCCTCTCGGTTGATTTTTAACCTCAATAAGCTTTCACTATTGTTTGACCAATTCCCTTTTTGAAAAGCGCCTGCAGGGAATTGATCGCGGTAGTTGTTTTCACTAAAACAAATTTCCAGTCCAAGATGATGAATACACAACTACCATGATTCCCTGCAGGCATGACTCACAAAGGGAGTTGGTCGTTGTAGATTGATGCAGCGATTGAACATAATTTAACTGCATTTTAGTGTTAATGATACTTTTCAATTCAATGGAGAATACTGTTTTACTCTTTACGTAATATATGATTACAATTGTAGTGCGAATTGTGGGAGCTCCAGCTTCACCGCCAGAAGGTGTAGTACAAGTGTTTTATAACAACACCTGGGGCTGGGTTTGTGATGAACAGTGGGATAAACAAAACGCTGATGTGGTTTGTAGAGAGTTAGGTCTCACCAACTCGTCTGCAGCACAGATCGTTGTAGCTAGCAACCAGGAACATGGAACGATATGGACAAACAAAGTGCAGTGTGTTGGAAACGAGTGTTCGCTCTTTTCATGTCCCCGTGACGGATGGAAACTGAATGGTAGCTGTGGAAATAATCAAAGAGCTGGTTTGGTTTGCAGTGGATGTGATGGTGAGATGTTTTGTTATCGTTCAGTCACCATGGAGGGTATACAGTAAAGAAGAGTAATAGTAAAATTCTCTTGTTTCAGCTTACCAATCTAGTAATATTGAAACTTTTAATGCCTAGAGAGCCACACCCTAGCTCGTGGAAGCACGTGAGGAAATGGGAAGATCAGGAAAGAAAGTTAGAGGGATTTACAGGAGCCTTGAACGGCGATATTATTCTTTGCTTGTTAACTGTTCGGCATTAAGGGCACCTGCCTGTGTGCTATGTATCGATTTAAGTGATTGGTGCTTAACTCATGGTTTAATCGAAACATTTTTCAGCTAGGCTGCTTGAAATTCAAAGCGTTTACAACGATTGGGCAGTTTTTTGATACCATGATTATAGCATCATGATCAAGAGTGGTTGTAACGACCCATCAAAATCTAAGTGCTGGAAACTGTTTTGAGCAACCTAATATGAAATTGTTTTTGCTTTTCATCTAACAGTTAGGTTGGTTTCTGGATATGACAGATCTGTAACTTCACAGCGGGGCATTGTTGAAGTTCTCTTTGGAGCAGTCTGGGGCACAGTCTGTCGTGATTCGTGGGATCTCAACGACTCTCACGTAATTTGTCGTCACCTTGGATATGATGGAGCTCAGAGTGATTTTGATCCCCAAGTATTCGGTGACTTTGTCCTAAAAACCGCAGAACTGACTTGGATAAGTAATGTTCAATGTGGAGGAAACGAAAGCGTCTTGTCCGAGTGTAGATTCGATGGATGGGATAGAACCTTGAAGTTCTGTCGGTCCTTCAGTACTCCTGCCAGTGTAATTTGCAAACCTCCAGGTATTTCGGAATTATTCTAACTATAAGTATTTGTTGTAGCTACTTAATAAGGATTTTCGCAGTCTAATCAACAAGCATCGAGAGGGTCAGATGGGGTTTAAATAACAGCCGAGAATTCTTGGTCAAAATTTTAACTGTTAGTTAAAGAAAAAGCTAATGGCTGATGGAGATCTCAGATCTGCAAACATTTGCTCATAACGGATGGCCATGGGTTGAAATTTAAGCTGATAGCAAATATAGGATCACAACGATGAAAATACTTATACAGCGAAAGGTTTTGAGGTCCAAGTCACTTTAGAAGAGAAAAATCTCCTCTGGGAAAACGTTTCCAAGTCGTGGGAACCTGTAGCTGAGGGTTAGACCGCGGAATCGACAGCAGCTATTTAGAACTTCAATGTACAGAAATTTATATTACTTTCTAATTCGGTTATTCACTCTCAATTTCTATGCGTGATAGAAATCTCAAGCTCATAATCTAATTGTTTTAGTACAAATATATTGGTCGTCTAAAATCTAGCCAGCAAATGCATTTCCTTTTGACAGACACTTCGAGAACGCAAGAAGCAGCCGCCATTTTGATAACAACTGCACACTGCTAGGATACTCACTATCTACAACAGCATATATAGTGCGTAGCATAGCCAATAAGAGAACGGAATTTGTGATAGAACACTAGCAAATTTATAACAGATCTATGAAGATCCAATTTAATATACTCTCAAATTAAGTTGCACCATCCAGAAGGATGCATTTCCTCTCTCTCTCTCCTTTTTTGTCTCGTTAACTAAACAGCACCATTGGGTAGACCAGAATTTGTCGTCAGTGACTTGAAAAGCATTGTTATGAGTTGGAATTCCTCAAAGACTTCAATGTACACCGTGCAGATTTGGAACAACAGCACGCTGGGATGGGAAATCACAGGCTGTAGGGAAAGCACCAGCTCTGGTTCATGTGTCACAGAGAGTCCTAGAGCCACTGTGGTAGACTTGAAACCATCCTCTACATACTACTTTAGGATTTACGTCAGCAAAGTGTCCATCGGTGCTCCGTCAGAACCAATGAAAACCAAGGAACTTGGTGGGTTGATAGTTTGTCGAAATCAACTACTCTTTGAGAACGCCTTTTATTACAAGATAGACTTCGAAAGTTTCAAAATAAAATTCTAATTTTTTTTTATCCTCATTTGTTTGTGTCCTTTAGGCTTTACTACGAAACTTAATTTAAATGTCAAAAGTACATTGATTAATTGATTGATTGATTGATTGATTGATTGATTGCATGATCGACTGATCGAATTCTATCGGCAAATTTTCAGGTTTTTGCACTCAAATTTACAAGGTCTTTTTGTTTTTACTGAAGTATCCATAATTACATTGTACGCTACTTACAATACGTAGGATACTTACATTACTAACAATACTATACTCTACTTACAATACAATGCATTTACGACATGAATAAGCTTACAAGTTAGCAGTCTGTATATTGCGGTTGTTACTTAGTTTTCAATCTGTTTTTTTTTTTTTTACTGATTTATAAGAGTACTTTCTTACCTGTTGTTGTAAGGTTCACCTGGTAAGCCGTTCTTCATAGCAAATGCGGTCGACAGTATCACTATCGGATGGAATTCACAGTACTTGCAGAACTCGATGTACGCTGTGGAGATAAAAAAGGAATCTTCCTGGATGGACGCCTCGTGTGGACCTGACAGCCTCTTACTAAACCGCTGCACAGTGCGTGGTTCTGTTGCCCGTGTGACTGGTCTCAAACAGAATACTGTGTACCGCTTCAGAGTTAACGCCATCTATGAAGATATCAAAAGTGACTTCAGCCAACCCTCAGACCCATTTCAAACAGCAGGTGATGCTGGAACAAGTGATTGTTCGTATTGCGCAGTTCAGACCAGCCTTTCATTAAGCACACTTTTCGCACGAATGTTTCCGATTTTACAACGTTCAACACTTCCCATGAACCCCGCAACCTATAACTACGTTACGACATTTATTTACCAACTTAAAAGATAGGGACGAGCAACCACCCGACAGGCAGTGTCAAGGGTACAAGATAATTGTTTACAAATCTAATTAATACTTGCATGTACGCTAAGATGTACAACGCCGCAGCCATGACATCTACTTTCATAAAATGACCAACTAACCAACGACCCACAGGCGACCTGAAGAAAACCGATGAAAACTTTGACATAACACAGAAGCGAAAACATTTTGACTGGCAAGAGGCTGATCAAATCAGATTCAATTGGTCAATGAATCTTAAAAAAAACTGTCAACATCCAATAACGTCACAGCGAAATGACCGATAAGCTCTGTTACCAGAGATGTTACACCATCAACTAACAAACAACTTTGACTCTGAAGATAACTTCCGCTTAGGTTGTCAACCTGTCAATCTACAACAACAACCATAACAACAGTCCCTTTCAACCTCGCCCTCACCCAGACAATCACACTATACAAATTTTGATACTCCACAATTCAAACCATTCATCACGAAAATGTATAATTGTGTAATTATTTCAGTGTTACTTTTCAATTTTTTTTTTTTACCGTTCCTCATTTTCGGACCAGACCTCCTTATCTTTAATTTTTACCAATTTCCACAGCGAGGATAGGAGTAACTTATGAAGCCGCAACTTTTTTCTCGGAATTCTTATATTTCTGCTTTTCATTTGCATTTACCATTCTATTACTTGGGGAAACAGCTTGTGTCTTCAATGACCATATGATCATATGATATCAAATCAAACATTCATGTCGATGTATTGCAGACGTGAAGGAAATCACTTTGGAAAGTGCATTGATGTAATCATTACAGAACATGCTCTTTTAGGTTCTCGTTTCTAATTGTACGATGTAAAAACCAAACACCACTTGCAATTAGAAATATCAAGAGCCTGAAACTTTTATCTGAAAATGGTGGAATAATGAAATCCCATTTTCCACCTATTCATCAATATGTGTTCCACTTAAAGAAGTGTTATATTGTTACACTTCTACAAGTGGACAAAATACAATTTATATTTTTGCAAAGTATATCTTCCTCTTTGTTCATTACTGTAAACACAAAGAGTAAGGTACAGTTAGCCATAAAAAAAGTGTTTGATTCTTGTCAATGTTAAATCAATTCACTGGATACACTGTTTTACGGTCAGCTAGGGAAAAAACAATAGGAATGACCGAAACTTTGAGAAAGTCTAAATATTGATCTCATATCGTGTTTAGTATTATCTGAACTGGTTGATATGTTTAAAAAAACCTTAAAGAACGAATGTTATGTTAAAGGCCACTTTATGTCTTAAGTTAGTTAGAAACTTAATGCGGCAACTTGGTCAAGCATTTGGAGACCTTATCATGCGTTGCATTTTGCTACAGACTGATATTGATAATGAAATTAGTTCGCATGCTCTTCAGTCGCTATAAAGTGTTTCAAAGAAAAAATGAATTTAATTGATAACAGGTAAATCCTTTAGATCATTTTCTTTCAGGCTTTCTTCTTTTGTTTTCAAGATGGAAATTGCGTTGGTTGCATGGCTGCTGAAACTTTCTTCGTTCTTCATGACTTTATCCAAGTAGCAGCTTAACACAATGTTCTACAGGCAATGACTAAAATTAATTAAAGTATAACTGAAGTTTGGAGGTGAGTGAAATATCTGTAACTCCTTTAAGCCTTTAACTCTATCCTCGCCATGTTAATCATTCTTATTTACCAAGAGAGGATGAAGGGTGAGGCAGTTCATCCTCCAAAGTAATCCAATCACGTTATTCTCAGATCACTCACGTCTATAGAAATAATATGATTTATTTATGATTTTATGTTTGAGAGATGACATCTACATGGCTAGCACCCAGGCTGGGTACTCCCAGAAAAATTGGGTGGGGCTGTGCGGCCCGTTTCCCAAAATCCTTACCCTATTGATGACCAAAATCTACGATTTTCCCTGCCCTATTATGACCTGACCAAAAATTCGACATCCTATCTATAACCTGACCCTTAGATCAATACCCTGGTTCAGACCTGCCTTATAATCACTTCACTAGTTGAGACCGATGTTAAATTGCAGTAAACATAATTTTTGAAGGGCTTTTGTTGATGGTCTTATCGATAATGTTGAAAAAGTAGCTTCTTCTTAAAAACATACCCAGTTCAAGACTAGAGTGCAAAAACCATACCTTATTTATTACCAAAATGGCCAAAATCGGTGGAGGGGCTGACATTTCTTTCCTCAGTTAACATTAATTGCGCTTGGCAGGTTGGGAAGCATTTCCAAAGACTACTTGTCCAGTTAACATGTGAGATAGCATCTCTTTGGAGTGTGATTTGCTGAACAAGAAATGCTGCTGCTGGTATGAATTTAGCGAACTACCTAGCTAATGTTGATGACATCATCCGTGTATCGCTTCTGTCCCCGTTCAACAAAGGTTTCATCGAGAAAAGTGCCTGTAAATGTTACAAAGCGAGGAACTTCACAGCATTTAGCATGTACATTTAATTTAAATTCATTGCGTCACATCTCTTGGCTTCATGGTAGGATTGGAGGGTCTTTCTGGTTACTTGCCGCTAGTTTCCAGTCGCAAAATTTCTTTTTCAACGACAAAGTGATATAAGGAAGCCATACTGGGGTAATTTTCATCCCGATTTCGAAAAGCAGAATTCAGGAGTACCCATCGGCAAAATGTTCAACATCGATTTTTGATTGCCCAAAGCGATTACCAGACAAAAAAAAAATGTTCAGTTAATAACTGAATATCCCAGGAATTTAATATTCACTCTTCAGATCTAGCTACAAGTAAATACCCAATCAAATTATGAGTTACCAGCTGGGATCTCTCGGGGATTATTTTCCCCAGCCAGTGCCTCCATGGAAGAGCTGTTTTCTTAGCAACAATTACCAGTATTTTTGCCTTTCATGGACAGCAAATTAAACTAATCGTTTCCCAGCACTTCAACTGCTTTATTGAGTAAGTTTTCTATTTTATTACTTTAGTCAATATCTGCGATAAACGAGTCCTCTTTATTTTTCAGACACATTCCACTCCAACTTTGAGCGGATGGTCAGTTGTCTGGTTGAGATTTGGTGGAAAAAGCTACCTTCACACGTTTAATAAAGATATAGGCTTGATTGATACCGAATAAAAAGTTTGCGCGATGCACATCGTGTCATTCGCTAAGCGTCAACTACATCATGTGATCTCAAGTGGCAAACAAAAATTATAACTGTAACTAAGATACTAGCCTTGGCCGCTAGGAAACCTGGGCCCGTTTTATTAATAAAGTTATTTCCTTCTTGACACGTAACTGCAGTGTGGCTTGTTTGTCCTCAGTCAGAACCAGAGTGAAGTCTTCGGCTTCTGAGTAATGTATTACACCCATCATGTCAGTCTTTGTAGCTTCTCTGTTTTAGACGTGACCGTAAAGTTCTGAAAGTAACGACTCTCTTTCAGCTTTCGATTTCGCAACCCTTCAATGAGACCTTTTAGCTTTCGAAGGTCGCTACACTCGGGCAGCTCAAAGGGGGAATTTATTTCGGCCAATCCACCTTAATAACAAAATGAGCTGGAAAAAGTTGAAAATAATTTGTATGACATCAAATCAGAGTAATACATTGCCTTGTGAATAAGTCAAATCTAAAACAACTTCAAGATCAATTGACTTATCGTCTATTTCCTAAGAGACATACAATATTTTGTCCAATATTCAGTATTCGGCCAGAAAAACCTTCAATGTTTACCTCGTGGTTATTAATTTCTAGAAAAACAAATATTCTGAAAAAACCCAAACATTTGAGCTATCAGATTACGAGTTTTATGACGCTATTAGCTTCAGGCTAGAAATATTTTCACAACCCTCCGTTTTGTTCTGGTAAGTGAAATTTTCACGGCTAATAGCTGTACTGTTCACAGTTTCATTTAGTATGCGCAGTTTTCGACCAGTTATTCTGTAGTGTGCAAAATCATCGTATAAGCTGCAAAAATTAAATTCTTCCGATGTGTAAGTGAAAAATTCTTCCGATGAGTAATCATCGAAAAAGCTGCGAAAATTAAATTCTTCCGATGTGTAGCTATAGAAACACTGGTACATCACGAAGAATGCTGTGGCTCGTGTTCCCACAGCAATTTTCGTCCTAGAAAGCTGTCACTCGTGTTTCTATAACTATAACTCGATTGAAACATGGAAAATGTTTCGATTTCCTAATTTTTAAATTTGCGGGACATGCTTATAATGTAACCCATGAAGACACTATTGGAAAGTTTCTTTATTCCTTTTTCGAGGGAAATTATCTTCTGTGTTTGTCTTCCATGACTATATTTTGCAAATAAAAAGGAAAAATAAAAATAAAATAAAAAATCGCAATTCTCATTCAACGGCCTTCTCCTTAGCATCACGGCGCTCCCTTCCTAATAAGCCTATTTCAGTTTTTCCGAATTGAAAGCCAACTGAACTACGTTGGTTAAAAAAAGGAAAATGTATTATTCAAGTTTGATTTTGTTAAACCGCTTTTGCTGTTTAAAAAGTAGAAAATCCGAAGAAGATGATGGTTATGTTGAATTATCACTGGGTTGCAGACTGTTGTGTCAGTTCATTAGCCTGAGCGACTACCTCTTGTTTTGTGCAACCAGCAGTGAAAAGTTCTTGTTAGACCATAACTGTAATTAACGTGTTGTAAAGCTCAATAATTTCTAAAGAAATTTCGAATTTTTGGCTCGTGATCATCAATTATTTATCATGTAACCACGTTAGTCTTATGATTCTAGGGCCCGACTGCCGACAAAGTGAGTCTTACGATTTTAATTTGTTTCTCTTAATTTATGACCATCGATGATCATGTTTGGGTTTGTCTACTGGCCTTGGTTATGAATCTCCCACAAAGAGGTTCGGCACTTGCATTTACTTATGTCTTGTTTACAAAGCAAAGGAAAACCTCCAACACTGTGGGGCATGCTTTCTTTGATATTAAAACAAGGGAGGTTCGGCACTCGCATTTGCTTATGTTTAATTATTTACAAAGCAAAGGAAAACCTGCAAAACTGTGGGGCGTGCCTTCCTTGATATTAAAACAAAGGAGGTTCGCCACTCGCATTTGCTTATGTTTAATTGTTTACAAAGCAAAGGAAAACCTCCAACACTGTGTGGGATGCCTTCCTTGATATCAAAACAAAGGAGATTCGGCACTTGCATTTGCTTACGTTTAATTGTTTACAAAGCCGAGGAAGACCTCCAACACTGTGGGGCATGCCTTCCTTGATATTAAAACAAAGGAGGTTCGGCACTCGCATTTGCTTATGTTCTGTTCAATATACAAAGCAAAGGAAAACCTACAAAGCTGTGGAGCTTCGGCACTTGCTAGTTTTAATACATTTCGCGACTGTAATAGAGTTCAAATAAGAGATAGATGTCCCCTGCCCAAACAATAAAACTGAATGAACAAAGAACAGCGAAACGAGCGCAAAGCAAACAAACGCCTGAACAAATAACGCAACCGATCACGTGCAGACAACAGGCAAACAACAAACAACAAAAGAGAATGAACATGAACCGCCAAACGAGCGTAAAGCAAACGAAAGCCCGAATACAACCCAAACCGAACAAACAGACGGCTGAGAGTGCAGAAAACATCTATGCTATAAAAAGGGGAAAAATAAACGTCTGATCGCAGATTTACATAGTAAGTATCAAAACACTCTACTGTGCTGTACGTACAGAGGTGTCTGGCCTCGTGGACATGATATCCAACACAATTTCACAATTTTATCGTTGTGCTAACGATCAAATACAGAAGAAGCAAAAACAAGGTTCTACATACCAACCACGATATCAAAGTTTCCATCAAATCAACTTTATTTGAAAACATTCCAGCTCCTCTCCTCAGTGGGTAGCTATAGAAACATTGGAATATCACGAAGAATTCTGTGCTCGTGTTCCCACAGCAATTTTCGTCCCTCAAAACGTTCACTCGTGTTTCTATAACTATAACTCGATAGCAAATTAAAAAAATGTTCTCTATTTCTTAATTTTTAACTTTGTGCATGCATATAGTGCCGCACTAGAAGACACTATGAAAGTTTATTCTATTTAGTTATAAAACAAGAGTGAACGTTTTTGGACCCAAATTATTTTCTGTGTTTGTTTCGCATGCAGTATTTTGTAAATAAAAAGGAAAAGTAATAAAAAAATGGATTTTCATTTAACGGCTTTATGCTTAGAATCACGGTGCTCTCTTCCTTGTTGGCGATTACAGTTTTTTTCCGAATCGAAGACCGACTGAACTACGTTATGTGACGAGAGAAAATTGTATTATTTTAGTTTTCGTTTCACTAATCTGCATTTACTGTTTTAAAGTTAGAAAATTCGAAGTAAATGATGTTTTTTTTTCCAGTGAAGGGTCGCCCATGTGTATCGAAGGCTTTTCCGAAGTCTAAACCCAGAATCACGGCAAGAGACATGTTTGTTAACAGTGTAATTAATGATGCTATCGACCAGTCGTATGTTGATAAACTTGCCTTTAATAAATCCTGTCCGGTCGTTGAAGATAAGCTTGGAAGAGTAGCTTGGATTCTATTTGCGATTGACTTTGCGGCTATTTTGTTGGCGCAGTTTACATTGGTCTGCTTGTTTCTTAGGAATAAGTTTTATTACCTCTCGTCTCTGAGTAATTGCCAGATTACCATGCAAAGTTAAGCACAGCAAAAAGCGCGTCTGAGGCCCCATTTATATGTTCTCGGGTATCCGAGACCATATAGTTGGTTTTCAGTGTCACGCAATCCAAAATAGATCAAAATAAAAATCAAAACCGTTAAATAGATAAAGTCCAGAATCTGGGAAATGAAAACAGGTAAATATGCAAAGACTCTCGCCAAAATTCTGGTCACAGCAATTTTTCTTATGCGAGATATGCGGAGAAATTCTTTACCCACATTTATAGAAATTTGTATGGAGAAGTCATGCTGGTGCCCATGTGTATGGGCACCAACATGGCGGCCGGAAACCAACAGAAACATCTGTCACTGAGTTTTTTTTACAAAAGCGTGAATTTATCCTTCAAGGAACTCTAAAACATTAAAATAATACTTTTTCTAAGACATGAACTGTTCAGATAGCCAAGTTCCCCGGAATAAGCCACTTTTTTAACCATCATGACAGCTCCCTAGGCCGTCATATAAATGCCGCGTCACGCAAAAGCTTAGAAATTCAAGCGTAGTGTATCACAAAACCAAGAACCCATTCGGAGCGAAAATTTGTATGAATATCAGTCTTCAGCTGCTCTTATACATCATTTAAGTAAAATCTCAGGAAGATCAATAGTTTTGTAGTTCGAATTTTAGTGATGTCATGTGAAAACCAGCTATAACTGGGGCCTGAAACATCGCATTAAAACATTTTATAGAGCTCTGCTGGTAGTCCGTCTGTTCCTGGAATTTTGCCGCCGAACATTTGCTTCAAGGCAGAGAAACATTCTGTTTTTGTAAGTAGACATCCGCAGGAAATTTCTCCTGCTTTTGAAAGGTGTACATAGTTTTCTTCCAGAAAGAAGCTTTTAATGATGGATTGGTCTTGTCCATCAGTAAGTTTTGTTGTGTACAAACGTTTGTAAAGAGAAAGACACTTCTTTAACATCTCGTTGTCCTTTGTGATAAAGTTATCTTTGTTTATTCTCAGCTGCCTTATTGTTCCTTGTTTATAATGTCTTTTTTCCAGGTTAAGAAAATATTTTATATTTTTCTCCTCTTCATTGAACTATCGACTCCGCGATCTCAAAATAGTGCCTTTTGTTCGATATTCTGTTGTTTTGTCGTAGTGTTCTTTTTTGCTCTTCAGTACATCTAAAAGTTCTTCCCGTAATTGTCCACCCATATTTTGGTCTTTTAGTGTTCTTTCAAAGGTGGTTATAGTCTTCTCTATTTCGTCTGCCTGGTGGGCTCTTTCTCTTTTTCCTTTGCTTTGCATAATTTAGTCGGTGATGTTTCTCATACCTCTAGTTTTATCATTTCCCATAGGAGAGCAGGGGAGACAGAAGGATCGCCTCTTTTTTCTTTAGGTAAATGAAATTTTCATGGCTAATAACTGTGCTTTTCACAGCATTTTTTCATTTAGTGTGTCCAGTTTCCGATCTATTATTCTTAAATGTGCCAAATCTTTGTATATAAGCTACATAAATTAAATTAATTTGATAGTTTTGACCACGACTTCAGAAACCACCCTGTTATAAAGCGTACTCTAAAAGCGACAATTCTTCCGATGGGTTGCTATAGAAACACTGCCGATCACGAAGAACCCTGCGGCTCATGTTCCCCTCAGTAATTTTCATCCTCCAAAACTTTCACTCCTGTTTCTTTGACAATAACTCGATATAACATGGAAAATGTTTCTCTTTCGTAATTTCTAACTTTGGACCGCATGTTACGTCACACTAGAAGACGTTATCGAAATTTTATTTATTTGATTTTGGACGCAAATTATTTTCTGTGTTTGTCTCGCGCGCGGCATTTAATTTGCAAACAAAAGGAACAGTAATAAAAAAATTGGAATTCTTATTAAACGGTTCTCTTCTTAGAATCACGGTGCTCTCTTCCTAGTTGGCGATTTCAGTTTCTTCGAATCGAAAGCCCAACTGAACTACGTTGCGTGAAGAAAGAAAATTGTTTTGGTTGGTCTGCTGGACTTTGTCTTTGTCTCCCACTAAGATCCTGTTTTGGTTTCATCTTCTCTTCTCTAGGCTTAAGCTTCTATTAGTTTTCTCAAGAACTTTGTAGTTCACTTCTGAAAATCGCCTGAAAGTGTTTGGGTTAGTATCATAAAAGAAATGTTTAATCCTCCCAGGTCAGTTCGTCCCGTGTGGTCCGCACTTAGGTACCGATGTGAGATTAGATAGCCTCTTCCAGGCGTTCAGTTAGTGGGGGCGCAGCGCGGAAAACAGCGCGAGAAAAAATACAAAAAGCGTGGCGAGAGGAAGCTTCCTTTCGCCGCGCATTTTTTTTATTTTTTCGCGTGCTGTTTTGCGCGCTGCGCCCCCACTGACTGAACGCCTGGGAGAGGCTAGAGATTAGATAAAGATTGTGCTTAGGTCCAAGAAATAAAAAATAAAAATCCGAGTCCCAGTACCTCCTCGTTTCAACAGTAGCAAACCCACAAAAGTTTAACTGTGAATGTCGTGAATGGCCCACACGGACACAGATAAAGAACTACGCCCTAATGATCACTCGAGGTAGTATGCAAACACTCCAAACTGTCCTTTGTCAATCTTTTTGGTTATGATTCAACCCTAACCCTAACCCTAAACCCTAAGTAACTCAGTACCCAAAAAAGAAGAAAAATTAAAAGCTAAAACGACTGCCATATTTCGTCTTATCCGCCCTAACACAAAATCAAAGTGCTCTAAGAGCAAACCCGTCGATTTCCCAGTAGATGATAATTGACATGTGTGGCTTACGGGTTACTCTTGTTATACAAATTACCATATTGACTTCTGGCTATACTTGTTACAACAGCAGTTATAACAAGAATAACTTTTCGTGCATACATGAAGTACAAGAACTGGCAAACCTCCACTACATGAGCTGCATTGCTCCAATGGATTTACTCATTCTCGATTACTCATTCACGTCGCCTTGCCCAACATATTTTTCTTCCAGCCTGAAGACGAGAGCGTAGTCTGCTTTACGCGACTCAGCGCGGTTAGATCGAAAGCGAATAGGTTGCGGATAAGATCGAAGCGGCTATGCTCCCAAGGTAGCGGCAAAAGATCTTCAGAGAAATCGATTTTTTTTTATTATGAATTACAAACGCACAACATCTAAACCATCGGATGCAATGTGAGGTCGATTATGCGAAACAGCAAGGTCGCGTAACGTCAAAAACCGTGTTCTTGTCAGTTTCAAGCTTGAAATAAGTACGTGTAGCTACTCGTGGATATCCTTCACTAAAAAAAGGCTTAAGCAAGAAAAGAAAAAGACCGGTGGTTTAAAAAAACAAGCGGAAAAAAAGCCGACGAATCCCGGAATCTAACTCAGTTCCACTATATTGGAATGTGGGTGCTAACCATAGTAACACGTAAGAAACCTTCTTTCAAGGAGGAAAGATAAAAAGTACTTCAGCCTTATCTCAAATTGGCTGGCAAATATGCGTATTAGCTAACAAATATGCGACATATAGTCTCTTACACTGCAAACTTCTCGGAACCCGACGTTTAGTGTGGCTAGTACACCGAAAACAGAGGAGTCCTATTTGACCTTTTTCCAGTTAAATTCACCGTACAGTTGTACCACGAATCGATTTTTGTTGATACAAATGACCTCAAAATCAAACTTTGCACGGCATGCGATCGTGTTGCGATGATTAAATCTAATACAAATAGACACATAAAGCTTTTCGCGAGAGCTGTTGTGCGACTTTGCGGTATGATATCTTATCCGCCTATTCAAGTTTCAAAGTGTATCAGCTTGAACAAGTCCAAAAATTTTAATGCCTCAGATTGCACTTCAGTTCGTGAAGTTCTGTCTAGTTCTCCAAGCTCCCGGTATACGGGATTTGTCTTTCAATGCGACTTATGTGAGATTGTCCTCAAGACTGAGCAGGATTTTCTTGCGGTGGATTCCACGCCCGCCGTTGAAACTTATAATCTGGCGTAATCATGAGCCTTTTAGAGGCTTGCAAGACCGCGGTGTTCCGTATTAGAGACTTTTTCGACAAATGCTACGGTGGCCTCAACGAAACAGATTGCTTTGATTTCCGAAATTTAATTTCAGGTGCTCAACCCTCCAGTAGTAGTACCATCGATATGAAGAATGGATTGTCTCTTGTGGATATTTACTGAATTTCAAACTTTGGAGCGGAAATTTACAATAGCAGCTTCCAGCAACTTCACCTCTGTCATAAAAAACGTTCCCAATGCGTATTACAAAAGCCAACATTTGGTCTTATTTAGGGTTAACTGTTAATTTAAGATTAGAATTGTAATAGAGATATTCAATGATCTATACCCAGAAAGCAAACAAAACAAGTTTCCATTTTTAGTGCAACAATCGCAGCTAGACCTAGTAATGTAAAACGATACACGTGCCTGCAGTATTGACTGATACAGTGATTTCAGGAGCTTTATCTACTGGTCAGCAGAATTACTCAAAGAAGTTTACAGATGATGGAAGGACATCATTTACATATCATTTGCATAATCTGCATCACCACTAAAACCCTATAGATTGCGTAAAAATTCTTTTCTAAAGAGAACTGAAAATTATACATATCGCTGGAAATAATTTCAAAAAATCAGCTAGTGTGCGGCAACCTTAACTCCATAAAATCATGAAAAATGTTTATATTTCCTATTTCTTTCGCTTTCTCTCGCCGCGCTTCTCCCCTATTTTTTTGCTTGTCGATTTTCGCGTTGCGCCCAAACTAAATGAACGCCTGGAAGAGGCTAGCTCTCCTTTAGGTCGTCTGTTTTTGGCCTATATCTTTATGTGCCATTTTGAAGAGAAATGGGTTTTTGACTGACAATAACGCTCGCCCTTCCATTTGGTTTCGATACGTTGACGATACCTTCACCTTGTTCGACAGTAAAAACACACCCTAATAACTGTCACGCAAATATCAAATTTGCAGTTGAATTTGAAGAGAAAACAGGACAATCCCTTACCTGGACATTCTTATCAAACGCCACAGTCATGCTTTCTCAACATCTATTTACCGAAAGATGGGACTCCTAGCTTCACTCCTAGGAAATACAAAGTAAACCTCATCCGCGAGCTAACTTTTCGTTGTTTCCGCACCTGTTCGTCACCTTCTCTTTGCGCTCTTAATTGTTTGAATGAACTGAGGAAGTTATCGTTACAAAACGGTTACCCTGCTGGTGTCTTCAATTGCAACATTAATGATGGTGTTCTGAACAAGCAACAAAACAGACCGAGAAATTGTATACAACCAGCACAGCCCCCAGAAAGGAAATTATCTTAGTTCTACCTTATTTAGGGGTATACGGCAAAATTCTTACCAAACAGCTGAAGACCTGCCTTAATAAATTTCATTGCTGCATTGATTTTAGGGTTACTTTCCAAAGCACTCATCACATCAAGTCTTTTTTCGCTATAAAGATAGGATCAACCGTTGCCAAATGTCAAAAGTTGTGTACAAGGCTAGTTTTTGGGACTGCCAGGATTTCTACATTGGAAAAACAAAAAGTAGATTGCATGACAGAAAAACTGAACATTTTAAAGTGATCACGAGTAGCTGTCATGCATCTGCTATAGCAGACCACGTCACTTCAGCTGGTCACCAGTTTCGAGATATTAGCAAAAGGTCGGTCAGATGCACATTGCAAGCTGAAGAAGACTCTACAAACTAGCGGATTGTAACCTAACCTAAACCGGACCTAAATGATAATGTTAGCTCCGGAAAGCTTTATCTTTACTAGTTTGCACCTTTTTAAAGGTGCAAACAAGTAAAGATTAAAATATGGCAATTTTGTCAGCTTCTGTCATTGTTATTGTTAATTAGTTACTTACTCTAAAGATGATTTCCAGTCTGTACTGCGCAGTCTCGGCACCCTAATGTTTACAAACATTATAACGGCTCACTCGATGGATTGCGAATAAATGTTATGTATTCGTTACGAACCACATACCTTATCTTTGAAGCCTTTCAGATTTTTTTTCCAACAGCTTCATTGATTTTTACAGCTGCGACGTTGTTTCATCAAGTGATATAAGAAAGAACGAAGCATAAAGCTTCTACCGCTACACAGCCATAATGGTGGTTGTTTTGAAACTTTGAATTTACTTCATATTAGTAGTTGCGAAATGTTTACATTTTGTGATGTCTTACATGAGACAAAACAAAAAACGCAAACAAACTCTCGAGAAAGCGCAGTACGGACTGGAAACCATCTTTAAATTTAAAATTTAGTTATTACTTCTATTCTAAACGGTCACTTCTGAAGGTATATGTCGAAACATTCAAAACGTCAAGTTAAATGATATAGTTTTATTTTTGTTTTCTAACAATGCGTTTTCTTGTCATATTTATCACTGCGGTTTGTGTGTTATTTCTTATCTAAAGGTTATTTCAAAAGTTCATAACCAGACCACAATTACAGTCGCGGAACTGTATCAACATCATAATCAGACTGAACAAAAAAAAAGTCCTTGATGTTTGTATGTCAGTCTAAGCCCACTTCAACTACATCAATGTTTGATTGATGTCATCTTATATGATAATCAACTAAATTCAAAACAGAAGATCTATTAATTTGAAGTAAGGTAAAGGCTTTTTTTTCTTGAACTATAGCAACACTCCACTCATTTTTTTGTGGTTTTCATTACAGTAGACCACCACACGACACAATTCACACGAAATGTCAGCAAACATAGAACATGACCTCATCTGTTGTTTCATGGGACTAAATTGATAAACAATTTCTATGAATTTAAAGCAAGACGCAAAGGTGGCTTAAGTTTCAGACCCCCTGGCTCCTTTTAATTCTCACTTCTTCCTTCCTTTCAACGTAAAGGCGTCTATTTTGTGAACTAGAGCAAGGCTGTCCTTATTTGTTAGTCGTCCACCATCACATGACACAATTCCCGCACAATGTCAGCGAAGATACAACGTGACCTCATCTGTTGTTTCATAGGACAAACAAGTTGACACGCCGAATTATGAAGATGACTTCTTTTATCACACGTAGTTTCTGTGTTGTTTCAGTCTTTAAACAGAGCTTGAACGGAAGATTTGGCTAATTCGTAAGTAATACATCCTAAGGTCGTGTTTTTGTTGCGCACTGAAAGTAACATATTTATGTCGTATTTAAACTCGGTAGACCTTGTTAATTATCGTTCTCCAATACACTGAGTGTAACACTTTCAGTGTTGCAATGAAAACTTCAAATGACTGAGATTAAACTCTAATCTTTTCTACACAGTAAAAGGTGTAAAAGAAGTCAAAGTAGTCATGAAAATTTCATTCACTAAATAGAGCAGCAGCTTCCGCAAGTGGTTCTCGAGCTAAAAGCACACTAGCACCTCTCCTCCAAATACTTCGTTTGCCATAAGCAGCACGACACAAAAATTAAAATTATGTTTTAATTTGCGCCTGACTTTGTCAATAACGCCGCCCTATAATACTTACAAAGAAGGAAAAAACGCTTTCAATTCCAAGGACAAATTTCTGAAAGGGGTCGTTTATTAACTTTTTGTTAGAAGCAAATTCTGCATGTCATCTAAACTTCAAAAACACTTAACCTTAGCTTGTCTGGAATATTCCTAGTGATTTCCATTGTTTTTTCATTTTTCTTCAGTGCCAGGTGATTTGTCCTTAAGGTGGCTGAACACAGTTTTCGCGCGCGCTTTTGCTAATGCAATTCAGCGCGCGCACAAGGATTGCAAAAAACAAACATGCCGTCAATAGAGCGATCATTTTGTTTACTCGACACCCGCACTATCTGTGCTATTTTTCTCTGTAATTGAACGCAGCGTATTGATGGCTTTAGTCTTTTATTCCAAAGATATGTTAGAAAAGGTAACGATGCAAAGAACCCAGCAATTCTCGACTTTTTCTTTGTTACCGAAAGAACCCAAAGACCCCAGTTAAATGCAGCACATGGGTAGTAAGTAAAAAAAAATTGCGTTTGAATGAAAAATTGCACTCTCGGAAAAACGCCTATTTCTCGAGAACCACTCATTAGAATTTCACGAAATTTGGCACGAAAATACTTAAGGAAATAAGTAACTGGAGTATTGAAAATAATTGAACTTTAACAAAGGAAATTCTAGATATTCCAGTGAAACTTCAACAAGGGATAATTAAAGATCTCTCTTAAATTATTATCAAAATGGTGTTAATTAGCTCTTATTAACCGAGCGGGAGGTCTGTATGGGAGAATCTTGACCGAGGTCGTGAGTACAGACCGAACGCGGTGAGGTCTATACACACGACCGAGGTCAAGATTCTGCCATACAGACCGACTTAGCTCGGTTAATAAGATGTTTATTATATGGCAAAGAAGAAAACTTTAATTCGTTTAATGTAACTGGTTTGCTGACATTTTGCTTGCGAACGGCGATGAGCTTAACTTAAACCTACCGAAATTTTCTCGTCCTCTTTACTTTTTTTTTTTTTTTTGTCATCAGGCTTTTTGGCACTTGCTTAAATGATTGAGAAGAAAATAAAAGAAAATGGTGAACATCTTTGTATTTTAGTTTGCTACTTTTTCAACGCAAAATGAAACCGGTCTAGATGCCAGTCTAGATGGGAGAATCTAGACCGCGGTCAATATCGATTTCAGCTAATCAAATTCGTGAATTTGGTAGTTCCCAGTCCTTGTGAGACACAGCCATATAATAACTTGTGAGAATAGTTACAAGCTTGTTGCGTGCAAATTATAAAGAAAATCTAATGACTAGATTCTCTACAAATAAGCAAAACTGATTTTAAAGGCCTGTTTATATTTATTCATGTCGCCATGGCAACGGCACATACGTCAGCTTAACCATAAAAAAAACCAAAGTTTGTGTTGTTAACTTGCTTGCCGCTATTTTTGGCGACCGAAGGATCAAGGGTTTTTGAGAAAAAGGTGAATGAAACACAGGTATCAAAAACTGTGTTCAGCCACCTTAATGTCCTTGATGTTTGTATCTCAGTGTACGCCCACTTCAGCTACATCAATGTTCAATTTATGTGATCTCATACGTTAATCGAATCAATTAAAAGAGAATATCTATTGATTTAAAACAAGGCAAAGGCGTTCCTTGCGTGAACTATAGCAATGTTCTCTTTATTCTTTTGTGGTTTTCATTACAGTAAACCATCACACGACACAATTCACACGAAATGCCAGCAAACATAGAACATGACCTCATCTGTTGTTTCATAGGACTAAATTGATAACCAATTTCTATTAATTTAAGCAAGATGCAAAGGTGGCTTAAGTTTCAGATCCTCTGGCTCCCTTTAATTCTCACTTCTTCCTTCCTTTCAACGTAAAGGCGTCTATTTTGTGAACAAGAGCAATGCTGTCCTTATTTGTTAGTCGTCCACCATCACATGGCACAATTCCCACACAATGTCAGCAAAGATACAACGTGACCTCGTCTGTTGTTTCATAGGACAAACAAGTTGACACGTCGAATTATGAAGATGACTTGTTATATTGCACGTGGCTCCTGTGTTGTTTCAGTCGTCAGACAGAGCTTGACTGAAGGCTTCCGCTTTTAATAAGTAATGGTCTACATCGTCACTTCGTGTTTTGTGGCTTTTTTGATTAACATCTCGCTCAGTTCTCGCTGAAAAATAACATATCTAATTACTTCACTTATCCTATTTGAGACTTTACACTGGGTAGATCTCGGTAAGTGTTGTATTGAAATTTGACGTTCTAACAGTCAGTACTGGCACAAAGTTTCAATAATCAAAACCCAGCGTTACGACTATTTCTAAGGTAACATCTCGGGATCTCTAGATCCATTCACTACGTTACCCAGAGTCCGACAACTTCAGTCTAAAATGCCATATCTTCCCTTCTTCGTTCGCAGGATCAAGACATAAAATTTAACCCTGAAACAATCAATTTATCTGCTTTTTAGTCTGACATAAGGAGATTTATATTAATACTTTTCCATTTCTACTACAATTGCCGCTTCTCCAAAGTCCCAGCTTTGCTGCTCAGTAATCGATCAACGCTCCCAGTATTCGACTGACCACAACTGACCATTCAGCAGTCAATCGATATATGATCTCATTTTAATAGTTTGACCTTGGACTCGGAAACATACTGTGACTACGAATATTGCAAATACTGTGATACTGTGAAAACGGTACACATTTCTTGTTATGGAAAATGAGGTCGCCTCAAATTAAACATACACACGAGAAATAATTTGTGTCAACAAATACATTGGCAAAATGTTGCAAAACATAATATGTATATCCCACGTTATTATCATAGCAACAGATTTGAAATAAAATTTCTGCTCAGTTTGTACCACGATTTTGAATAAAAACTGGTAGAAAAATTAGGCGTCAGCACAAATAAATGAAAATTTGGAGAAGGTTTTAGGTAGAGTTAGTTCATGTTCTGACCATTCAAGCTCTTTGACGTTTTATCGCACTGACCCCTTCCCTCATGAATTCCCACAGCACCCTCTCCTCCCTCAAGGTTCAAGTCAACCATTGAGAAATTTTCAAACGCACTCCCACTGGTCTATATCACCTACATCAAGTGGCTGAAAAATTGATAGACGATCCAACTGTAACTGTGATACAGACCTTGGCCGCTAAGAAGCCTGGACCCGTTTAATTAATAAAAAGGTTTAGGTATCATTGATAAAGTTACTTGCTCCTTGACACGTAACTGCAGTGTGGCTTGTTCGGCTTCAGATAGAACCCTCAGCTTCTGAGTAAGTAATGCTTTACACCCACATTGCTTTTGTAGCTTTTCTGTTTCAAATGCAACGACTTTCGTTCAGCTTTAGATTCAACAACCTTTCAAAATTACTTTTAGAAGGACGAAACTATCTCCGGACAGGAGTTCGCGCAGCCATTTTTTTTCTCGTCGTTTTCTTTCGCGTCACCCTCGTACGACTAAGCGAAAGAGGGACTTCTCTTAGTCTATTTTGTTCAGGTAAATGAAATTTTCATGACTAATGCTTGTGCTTTTCACTGCTGGTTTAATTTAGTGCAGCCCGGTTTCCGTTCAGTCTTTTACCGCTAAATGTTTTAAATGATTGAAAAAGCTACGTAAATTGGATTAATTTCATAGCTTTGGCTATGACTTGAAAGCGCCTTGCTAGAAAGCGCGCGCTTAAAGCCACAATTTTTCCTATGGGTAGCTATAGAAACATGGAATATAAAGAAGAATGCTACGGCTCCTTTTTCTACAGCATTGTTTGATCTCAGAAACCACACTAGAAGACACTGTAGAAAGTTTATTTTGTTTATTCTTGGACGAAAATTATTTTCTGTGTTTGTCTCGAGTGCGGTATTTTGCAATTAAAAAGAAATAACAGTAAACTGATGGCTTTCTACTTAGTATCATGGTACTCTAATCTGTTCCTAGCAGGCGATTTCAGTTTTTCCTAATCGAAGACCAACGGAACTACGTCAGTATGACGAAAGAAAATTGTATTAATTATTTCAGTTCTATTTTGTTACTCCGCTTTTTCTGTTTTAAAGTTAGAAAATCAAAGTAGACGGCTGTTTCTCTTGAGCTATCAATTACCAGATGTTTTTTCACTTCATTAACCACAGCTAGTACCTCTTTCTGCAATCAGCCGTAAAAAGTTGTTGTAAGACCATAATTGTTAAAGTTCGACGTTAAATGTCATAGATCGTCACGGATAAAGAACTACGCTCCACCGATCACTCGAGTTATTATGCAAACTGTCCGAACTGTTTAGTTATGATACAAAGTCAAACATTCGAAGAGTAACTCACTATCCAAAAGCTTTTAAGCTTTTAAAGCGGAGATCCATCAAACTGAACATGTTGTCATAGTTTCATGCGCCACGTGTCTACACACAAACGACCAAACATATGAATGAGACCGTCTCTATTAACAGCGGTCGCAGAGAGAATGGGAGCTGACACCCGGGAAGAAATATTTGACTGAAAGAGCCTGTAGTAAAAGTAAAGTAAGCAAACAGACAACTTTGTTAGACCAATCATAAATGTCTCTATACAAACTCTTTTATTTTCGCTTTGAACGTTATTAAGACTGATGATCATGCTACAATTTGAGCTTGGGAGGTCTGTGGTTTGACATAAAAAGGAAATTTGAGCATCACACTGCAATCAGTTTACTGAGTCGCTTTTACAAACACTGCTGTTATGATCTCTTAATAATTCCAATAACGGTAGGGGAATTAAACGATTTTTTTTTTTATGCTAGTATAATTGATCATTTTGTGAACTTTATTATCGTAGTGTTTTGTGAAAAAGATAAAATTATTTACAGTTTATTTCAAAAGTTCATAACCAAACAACAATTGCAGTTGTGGACCTGTATTAACATCATAATCAGACTGAACAAAATAAACGTCATTGACGTTTGTATCTCAGTCTAAGCTGGAAACCCTGAATTTATATTTTTATCGACTTAATTGAAAAACAATTTCTATTACTTTAAAGCAAGATGCAAAGTTGCCTTGAGTTTCAAACCCTTTGGCTTCTTTTAATTCTTATATCTTTCCTTTCAACGTAAAGGCGTCTATTTTGTGAACTACAGCAAGGCTGTCCTTATTCGTTAGTTGTCCACCCACACATGGCACAATTCCCACGCAATTTCAGCAAAGATACAACGTGACCTCATCTGTTGTTTCATAGGACAAACAAGTTGACAAGTCGAATTAATAAGATGACTTGTTTTATCACACGTAGTTGCTGTGTTGTTTCAGTCTTTAGTCAGAGCTTGACGGAAGACTCGGCTAATTCGTGAGTAATACATCCTAAGGTCTTGTTTTTGTTGCTTCTTTGTTTAACATCTCACGTAATCTTCTCTAATAGTAACATATCTGAGTCTTATTTGAACTGGGTAGACCTCGTTCTCAAACATACTGAATGTAATACTTTCAGTATTGCAATGGAAGCTTCAAATGACTGAGATTAAACTCTAGTTTTTCTTACACAGTGAAAAGCGTAAAAGCAGTCAAAGCAGTCATGAAAATTTCATTCACTAAAGAGAACAGCGCCTTCCGCAAGTGGTTTTCGAGTTTAAAGCTCACCAGCACCTCTCTTCCAAATACTTCGTTTGCCATAAGCAGCACGACACAAATATTTAAATCATGTTTTGATTGACGCCTGACTTTGTCAATATCGCCGCCCTATAGTACCTAAAAAGAAAGAAAAAACGCTTTCAATTCCAAGGACAAATTTCTGAAAGGAGTCGTTTGTTAAGTTTTTGTAGAAGCAAATTCTCCATATCATCTCAATTTCAAAAACACCAACCTAAGTTTGTCTGGAATATTTATAGTGACCACCACTGTTATTTAATTTTTCTTGCCAGGTGATTTGAAAGAAGAATGAAAACATTTTTGGAGCAAGTGGTCTTGTGCCTCGTCTGTTTCACTTGTGCCACTCAATCCCTTCCAGTAAGTCGTGATGCTGTCCACACAGAGTACGCCATTCTGTTTGATGCAGGATCGAGTGGCACTCGCTTGAGGATCTACCAGTTTTTGGCCAGCGGACATTCCTTGCAGCCATCAGACGTCCGAGAGCTTAGTTCCTCACCTGACAAGGCAGAACCCGGAATTTCAGACCTTGCTGATGACCCTTCCCGAGTTGAAGAATACATGACGCCCGTACTGGAATCTGCCAAGAAGACCATCCCAGAAGACAAGCAGGCATCTACACCCATATTTTTGTTGGCGACAGCAGGAATGAGATTGGTTCCTCAAGACCAGGCAGACGCTATCTTAAATGAAGTTAGAAAACTGTTTAATGACAAAGACAAATGTCCATTTATGTTTCAGGATGATAACGACGCTAGAATTATTACGGGCAAAACCGAGGGGATTTATGCTTGGGTTACCATTAATTTTCTGGTGGGTGCATACCGCTCGAAAGGTCTTACCTATGGTAGTTTAGATTTGGGAGGGGCGTCCCATCAAAATGCTTGGAAATTTAATAGCAGCCACCCTGATGTCGTGGTCGTAGACTTTTCAGGGAAAAAATACAAAGTTTTTGCTCGTAGTTATCTGGGTTTTGGGCAGGATCAAGCTCGAGAACGTTATCTGGGAGTTATTGCTCAAAACGAGAACTGTGTTAAGAATTCCGAGTGTGTCGTGAAAAGTCCTTGCCATAATAAAGGATTTAAGGAATCCCTTAAATTTGATGGTCAGGAAAGGGTATTTGAAGGGACAGCTCGCGTTAATAACTGTAGAAAAATAATCCGCGAAGTGTTTTTCTGCCACTCGCCAAATGTGCTAAAATGTCCTTTCTATGATCAACCAAAACTGAAAGGAAGATTTTACGGGTTTTCCTCATTTTACTACATTTTGACAGGAATAGACGCGGTTTGTTCTGACTGTGAAAACAACAAAGTCACACGAAGGAAAGTTGATTTGTACTCTAAGTCGTTTTGTGGAAAAGATTACGACGACCTGGAGAAAAACCCTTATGCTAAAAACAATTGCTTTGGAGGGAATTTTATCTACGAGTTGTTAACTGAAGGGTATAGACTTGGCCCATATAAGAAAATAAGGGTGACTAATTCACTCAACGGTTTTAAGTTGGGTTGGACCCTGGGTGCGGTTCTGAAAAACACAGATATAATGAAAGAATAAACCAACTGCACCCTAATTCTAAGGTTTGCGTCCAATAAAGGTTTAATCAAGGGGACCTAATAATCAATCAGTTACTCAGGGTATCTTTGTGGTTATCTAGGGACAAATAAACTTGAGATAGTTAATAAAGCTTGCTTTTACTGGCTCAGGGCCTCAACATGTTAGTTTTAATGGTTTGTATGGAACTTAATCAAAACTCAAATCTGGGACTTGTTAGTTGTAAAAAGCGCAGTGGTTAGCGGGAGATCGGCTCGAGAGATCTGGCAAGAATGCACAGGCTGAAATACTTGGCTTGTGTTTTGGGTCAGACAGTTTCCTCCTACAGTGCCTTTTCCTACCCAGGAATATACAATTGTTTAAACAGTACTTGAGATAAATTGGGATGTCATAAGGACGTGCGACCCATTTGTTTTACGCCAAAGAAAGCATTAAGCTTCGCATAACTCTCCCAATCATTGCGAAATTCTGGCTCGGTTGTTTCATAGTATCTAATATTGTAACTTCGTGGTGACCTTTTCTTAATTACAGGGTGAGTTTCAGCTGTAGCTATTTCTTTTATCAAGGCAATTATCGTAAGATGAAAGAATAACGAAGTATTTATTTTAGACTATGAAACAATCGCACTTCTCCGGAAAAACTGCATGCTAACATATATTCGGTATATTATTAAATCCTGGTTTTCCTCGATATTTTCAACACCTTCAAAGTTCTTTGTTCTCAATCCCTTTCCTAAAGGCCTAAAATGAGTACCTTTCTCACCCTAAAACTTAACTTTCTTTTGGTATCTAGTTGGAAAGAGTTGACTTCTTGATGTACGTCCGTTTACATAACCGTTTAAGAAGCAAGTAAAAGTAAACACAATTAAACTAATCTAAGATTCATTTGTCCCTGAGCTCAGGAACAGCTGAAACAACCTGCTGCCGCCACAGAAACAAAGAAATTTTTCGACTGAATTTGAAAGTCCATATAAACTACTTTTAGTTTAGAACCCCGTACAAACTCTTATAGTATACCCATTGCTCACCTGTGAGCTAAGGAATCATTAAACACGATCGAGTAATTGTGTTCAGACATGATCCAGCGATAAACTGCAATCGTAGTATAATGTGTTAATATCAGTACTTAGCATCTTAGCCTTAAAAATAAATACAAATAGGTTATAGGTTGAAATTTGTTTCAACTTGTACTATTTCCGAATTGTCCACCCAACCATTCCTTGCTTTTCAGTCGCCCGAACGATTTGTTGAGATGGTGCGTTACCTTACACTCAAAGAAGATCATTACTCAAGAATAACGAATATGTTTGACAAACGAGTTTAAAAAAATCAACAACTGAATACTACTATAATCAGCTAGAAATAGTGACACTGAAGAAGGGCTATGCCCGAAACGTTTGTAATTTTTCATAAGATTGGACTTTGACATTTTTCCACGTAGTCAGTTTTCAATTTTTATTTCCTTTTGAACGTTTATAGAAATAGTGAATCCCGCCCAACCATTGCCTAAGACACTGGACAACCAACAAGATTGCAAAATTGAACCTCCAATTCGCTTTCTCTTATGGTTCAAAATAAAACATTTGGAGAGTAAATGTTCGATGAAAATGATTTTGAAAGCTTTACGAAGTTCCAGAAGGCCAAGGTGGTTGCAACAGTTTGTACGTTACGTAATTACTGTCTAATTACTGTCTGAGAGCTAGACTTTCAAAAATAGTGTCACGTTGCACACTAACTACATAAAGGTCCTTAACCAGGAGCCGTTCTTCGAAGAGTATCACTTCACTTATTCTCATTACATTTTAGCATTGCTACTAGGATCATTTAGAATTAAAATGATGGAAGGATTATTATCATTATTATTTTCCTAGTCTAGTTCAGTGTATGTTTGTGGGAATACATTTCTGCTCCATAGCTGATGCATTATCATTTTAAGTGTTTCGTGAGACTGAAGTGTAAAAAGAAGAAGAAGTGTAAAATAGTAAAAGCTTATTACGAGACTTTGTAATCAGACTACACTTGTAACAGCTGTGGACCTACGTCATTTTAACACGTACAAATCAAAATAAATATTGATATTTGTTTCTCAGCAAATTCCAACGCCTATGTTTATTAAGGCCGATGATCTGAATGCAAAACATCCCAACGTTTCTCATGCCCCGTGTACATTACGCCGGAGGAATTTGAAGACGGAGGTTTCACTCTGAAAATGCATCAAATGTGTTTGAGGAAAACTGGGGCAGGAAAGTCACTTGATTATCGTGATGTCATCGTTTTTGAAAAGCTACGTTTTCAAAACGTTTTTCGTCCACACGAAGATGAAAAGCCAGCGTTTTCAAATTCCTCCGGTTTGAAGAGTGTTTTACGAAAAGCTCCGTTTTCGTGACAGATTAGTGTGGACGGTAGGCCTAACCGGAGAAACAAAGTGCCGTTTTCAAGTTCCTCTGGCGTAGTGTGGACACTGCCTCAGCTGCTTAATTGCTCAAAGTGAAATATAGTCCGGTCTGTTAGGTCGAAAATCGTGACAAATCGCGTAAAAGCACCAAATTAGGCACAGATGTTCCTTTTGACATAAAAAACGGATTTAGAAGGGGTGCCACGTGATTTGGCTTTCCGGGGGGGCATGAGGCTCATAGAAATTACGCAATACTCAAACGCTGGCATGAGAGCGAGGCTGTAGCATTTAATATGTTTATTACATACCAGTTTTGACGAATGCCGTTGTAAAATGACTAAACTACATTACTCAGACTCAGTTTTGTGTTTGTGTCCATAAAAAGTCATTTTCCTTTATCATGTGACATTCCCATAATGCTTACATCAAGAAGTGTTTTGTTGCGTTTTACACATTTAATTTTTAACATCTTCCGCTAGATATCGTAAGTTGTTGTTATTTGTTGCTCCATTTCTAAGGATTTGTGTTCTGGCAGCCTCCAGAGCAACTACAGAGCTCAGTGCATGGTAGATTGGCCTTGAAACATTTGCAACGACCACTTTTGCAACCTTTCTTGCATCCATACTTCAGCAATTCACTGCACGCCTTAGAGGCTTCTGGAAGTGTGGTCCAGCGGGGTCTCCATCTATCGTTCTCCATTTTCCATCCAAAATCAGAGGGGGATGGGTAAACTTGTTGTTCATTAAGGGACGTCCAAATGCTTGCTTGGTAAAGAGCCCTGTTAGAATGATTCAACAGGGCATCCTAATAAACAATAGAAATTATATATAAATGGACTTAACACCAGTATAATTTTTAACAAACACGCACCGCTTATTTCTATGTACTACATAAATTAAGCTCTCTAATAGCCCAAGTAGAATAACTAGAGTTCCAAGTCCAGCATAGCTCTATGATAGGCTTTGGTTAGCTAAAAGAAATTGATAAGTGGATTCAATACCAGAAAAGGTTGGGTTAGTTGAACTGTTTCTCGTCTTTTCGCTAAACTGGTTAATTCTTTTCGCGTTGTCCTAACAGGTGTTAACCTATCATACACAAATTTAGCCTATCGTACACAAAAACAACTAAAATTTGTGTATAATAGGTTCTTACCTCTGTTGGGGGAATGTTTTCTAGCGCCCGATTCTTTTTTGTGAAGAGTTCTCGTCGAGCAGTGTTCACATCGCTAGCAAGGCTGGTCCTGTCATAAAGTATCACCACAAAGCGCTGCAGAACATGAAACACAGGAGTGTTGATCTCAAGTGGCAGGAAGGGGCTATCATTCACGAAAGGGAAAGCCTCTGTGGCTTCAGGGTACACTTTCCAGGCCTCCCACGCAGATTTCTTTCTTTTTCCCAGGAATGCTGACGTGGTGTCGCAACCAGTAAACGCGTGAAAAAATGGAAGCGCACGGCATTTCTGCTCGCCCAAATACTCACAAATGGTGTTAACGGAAAGCAGCTGGAAATTCTTTCCCATCCCAAAGGCGACCCAAAAGCTCAATCCAGGCCACGTTGAAGACAACGTGTGGAACTGCGCAATTAGAATAACAAGAACATCTGTGTCAACAGTGCGAACGAAGACACTTCGTCCCCCATTGTACAAAGCATCTTTAACGCGTACGAGAATCCGCGTGTCTGCTTCTTCATGGTTGCAGCTACGCATTTGGTTCCTGGGGCAACTTGAGATGACGTTTTCACCTAAAATAAAAGATGATACGGTCAGTATAACTGTTCATCAAGACTTGATGGAAATAAAAATGAAGTTTGAACGGTGTCTATATAAAAAAAACCTACTCAAAAAATTGGTTAGCATCTTACCTGAAGTTATGTAGACAACTCTGTCAGCTGGAAAGGAAGCTGTTTCAACTTGCTTGGTTAAGAAGTCGAACAGTTCCTTCTTGTTAGAGGAATCTTCGAGAAACGCCTGCCAGTTCTGAGGTAACTTGGCATGCCCAGCCACCTTTCGTCTCACGCCTTTTCCTCTCTTCTCACGAGCAGATTCTTTCAGACTTGCCACTCGGTATTCATCCCAAACAACGTCAATTCGTTTGGTACTCTTCAAGTGGTTTTCCAGGAAAGGTAAGAACTTGGAAGCTGCATATTCAGAAAACGTTGCGACGGATGAAACTGGAAGCGCATGCACAATAGCTGCTCCATCAAGAACTTTGATGTCGTAAGATCCTGGTGGTAGGGGTGGTGGTGTTTCTTTGTTGACACATGAAATCAAATCAGACTTTTTCCCGAATCGGAGATTGCCAAACTCTGACAAAGAAGGTGGATACGGCTGATTTTCATGCTTGAAGAACTCTTCAAGATCTCCGTCGCGCTGTTGGCTGGCAATATATAAACGACTGAAGAGGTAACGGTCACTTGTTCCCGCTGTCAACTTTAAGGACGCTTTAGAGATTTGCTTCGGCAGCTGGCGCTTGAACAAAGGCAAGGTATTCTTTGAAATCGTATCGTGGATCGACACAGTCCTTTCATCGATGACGTCTTTTACGAATTTCTTGTACTGGCGTAATCCAATTTCCTGGACTTTGTGCACAGTATCCACGACAGAGGCAGTCATCCTTAAAAGGGTTTCCCATTTCTGAAATTGTACTGAAAAGATTCTGGACATGACTTTGAAAAGTTTTCTGTGTAGAAAGTCCTTGTTCGTGGTGTTTGTTCTTTTCATCAACATTTGTTTCACCTTTTAACTGACTTTCGAACTCTTGCAACACTCGAGCGGTTTCTGGTCCGGCCACCATCCATCTTCTAAAAGCGACAGGACTTTCCGTTAGTCCTACAGCTCCACCTGATCCTTTCACCCTTGCGTTATTTTGCTCGTGTGCCTGGCCGATTGGGATGCTTGAAAAAGTGTTTGATGACTTAGAAATGACCCAGCATTTTCTGAGGCTTTCTTGAACGGGGCCTGGTAAACACTTCATATCTCTTATGTGAACAGGTAGCCACCTCGCGTAATTAGTGTGATCAAGAGCAAAGGACCAAGGAGCAAGGGATTCCAAGGCTTCTACGTACAGAGCGAAGTGGTTTTCACGATGTGCTTTCACGAATGCCAGTACTTTGAGTTCCACTTGCATGATCATGTCCCAAAACTTGTACGTTGGGCTGGTCTTAATCATTCCATCGTGCCACTTCTGGAACTCCTCTTCATCGTGGTGACCGTTGAGTTCCTGAAAGGCAACACGCTGCAATTTATACAAAGCTGCTACGGTTATCTGGTGCGCTCGTCTGGTTTTTGTCAAATGCGCTGCCTTAAGGAAGGAATCTGATGTGCCACTGGATGCTATCCCTGCCTCAGTTAGTGCTGTAGTCCAGCCAGATGCAGCTAAAAGGTCACCGCACATTGTCCACAGAACCATCTCAATGTGTAGGCCCCCCAGCATGACAACGTGAACATTTTCTCCGTGTGTAGCAGGCCAGTTCCACTGAACAACTTTTGCGATGGCAAAAAGAGGCTGGTCACAGACAGTGACAGGAATTTGGCCCGGGTTAAGAAATTATGTTGCCTCCTTAATCACAAACATCCCATGTTTCATCATGGCTACTGTGGCAGCCTTCTCGTAAAACAATGGCAGCAAGCTACCCAAGCATGGCAAAGGGTTGGGCAGTTCTGTTACAAGTGCGTGATAAGCAGCCCATGAAAGATGAATACCTTTGGTAAGCTCCTCGTTAAGATGTTGTTTACAGTGCTCCAACCAGTGAAATTGTTTTTCAATGGCAATAGACAGCTGATCCGTGCTTACGGTTCCCACACCTGCTTGACTTGTGGCAGGCACGTTTACTTCTGATGTTTTTATAGAAACAGGAGGAACTGAGGAATACGTGTCAGGCAGTGTGATATCTCTTGAAGCGGACCTGGTTGAACAAAGATTAACCCTTTGCACTTGCTTTGGGAACTGGAACAAACTTATCCCAGTTCCATGAAATGAGCCCTGTGCCGTTGTTGAGGATGGGTCATGATCAAGATTGTCAATGGCTCCAACGGTGAACAAGCCACTTTGTAAGGAAAGAGGGCAAACAACACCAACAGACTTGAAATGGTCGCAAACAGATGTCGCTAAAATTGTTCATGATATCATCGACCCTTTGGTAACTCACACTTAAGCCGAGTTCGTAAAGCTGATTGACAAATTTCTTACTTCTTGTTTGCACTCATTCCAAGGTAAAGAGGCAGTGGCGCTTCCCGATCTTGATTATGACGGTCACTCTTAGTGGCCAGTTTCTTGATCTTTTCATGTTGAAGATAACAAGCTGAGCAATGGTTAAACAAGCTTGGGATTCTTCAAAATCCTGGCTTTCAATATTTGGGCCATTGAGTAGCATAGAAACCAGGCACATTAAAGCATTTTAAAGAATATCATTTCCTGTCCATCTTTAGCTCCTCCATCCTTCTTTATTGACGACAACATCTTCGACGTCAGAAAAAAGAAATCAAAAGACAATTACTCACTTCTTGTTCGCAAAATAGCACAGTTGCCTAATATCATAAACAAACTGCAGAACGATTTTAACTTTTCTATCGATCAGCTGAGACAAATCTTCAGTCTGCCACACTCTGTTGTTCTTGAGTCTTATGTGAAAGGATTTCAATTCAAAGTGCTCAACTCTATTCTGTACACTAATTCAAAATTACACAAAATAGGCTTTAAAACAGACGATCTATGTTCATTTTGCAACGCAGAACCGGAAACTTTATACCACCTACTTTATCATTGCTCCTTTGTTAAAAGATTCTGGAGTGAGTTTCAAGGTTACTGGCACCAAATCTCAAATCAGCAGGTTCATCTTTCCCTCCAAGATGTTTTATTTGGAATATTATCCAAACCATGCCCTTTACACAACTTACTGAACTATTTTATAATCATTGGTAAACTACTTATATGGGACTGCAGAAGATGCCAAATTCAACCCACAATTCAAGGATTTCGTACTAAAATTGCCATCAAATATGAAACGGAAAGTAAGATCAAAAAGAAAGATTATTTTAAAAAAAAGTGGGTACTAATCCCAAATTAATTTATGTCTTATTTCATTTTTTTTTTTTTTGTTAATCACGTAGATGGCGTTATTATTATTTGAACTTTTTGAACAGCATGACAACTGTAACTGTTTTTTTTTTTTTTTCTCTTTTTCTTTCTTCTTTTTGCATTGTTAAAAGCACAAAGTTAATTAAAATATTCTCCCTTCTGTTGTATCTCTTAATTTTCAAGCTTTGTAGTATTGTTAGTATTAATTTTTGTGACCAATGTAATCGCGTTTGTATATTTCATGTGAATAATCTATTAGTAAATAATCTCGGTACTGTTAGTTAATATATAAGTGTGTTCCTCATCATTGTATATTGTAGAGTTGTTATCGTAAGCTAATTATATATTTATTTTTGATTGTAAGTTAATTGTAGATATTTTATTCTTCTGTAAGTAACTTTAATGTAAGTAACGTATGTCATTGGTAAATAAAAAAATAAAATAAAATAAAAAAAACCAGGCACATTAAGCTGGGTGGTACTGATTTGAGCTGGCACTCTGAGGGAAAGAAAACCGAGGCATTTGAAAGACATCATTACGGATATATTTAGCAACATTTACAAAATTGAACGCTTCTTCTTCACAGCTGCGCTTTTTCAGGGCATCTTTCAAAAGCGTCTCTATGCCTTGGCTAAATACCAGAACCGTGTTTTTGCCATCGGTTTGTTCTTGGATCTGGCCATGGTAATGCTCTATGATTCGATTCTTCAAGCGGGTTTTGTTGACAGACTTATCAACGTGAAGGTTACGAAGACGTGAAACATACAGGTCGTGAAGACTCGACAGCTTAAATAAAAGAATTCCACTTTCAGCTGAACTTTCCATAAACGAAATTAATTCGGCTAACGTACGTGCTTCTGCCGGACTATCATCATTGGCGCTGGTTTCAGTTTCACTGCAGCTTTTAACATACGCCGTGTACTTACGTTTATATGCAAGCATACACCTCGAGTGATATTTGGCTTCAATTGCAACCATATCCCCTGCTGCCAATTTGCCTATCAATTGAGAATCTTTCATTTGAACGGCCATTTCTTTAACATCTCTGTCAACTTCAAGGGTTAGAACCTGGTGAAGGTCGTTTCCCTGTTCATCACAGAAGATACATACATTCTGGTCTGAGACCTGCCTTTTCGCTTTTTTGGCTTGCGAAGAAGAATCTGCGGTACTTTTTCTTTTGATTTTCTGTTGAGCCCTATCAAGCTTCGAATTAGCAAACTTCAGGTGACATGATTTATGCCAGACTGCCCTGTAAGTGCAAAGTTCCTCAATTGATATGTCTTCTTTTAATTTTAATTCCACAGGTAGAGAACCAATTTTTCTAAATTCGACAACGTTATTTAGAAAAGATCGATATGCCTCTATGCCAGCACCGTCTTGAAGACTATCCAGTGGACACTTTAGAGGTTCCGGTTTTTCTTTGGCTTGGCAGATTGAACAAAATTCCCAATTCATTGCCTTAAAGTTAAGAAACAGTGTTTATTAACGTTAACATGACAGGAAATGCAAAAAAAATAATCATTTAAAATATCCTTAATCTAAGAATGGTTTTGTTTTTAAAGCGTTGTTTACTTAGGGAATTTCAGTCTGAACTAAAAAAAAATGGCATTTTCGTTTTATCCGTCATCGTACCTTTGAGTCCGACAGCCATTGAATAGTTTAACACGCTTGCCAGATTTGTGCAACGTGGAAGTATAAACTTTGAATGAAATTTTGCCATTCCATAACTTTTCGTCTAAATCAAATCATAAACCTACTTACAGCATTTCCTTCTTGAACCATTTTTTATAACATCTGGTGATTTCTCACAGTTTTTCATTGATCTCAAGGTTATAACGCTTCTTCAGAACACCGGCTCATATATACGGATAAAATTATAAATCACCGAACTCTGCGTTTTTAAAAAACAAATTGACCTTGTTTCACATCATAACGAAATGAATTTTACCTCATTAAAGGATGAAGTATAAAATATGAGGTGATACTTACAATTTACATAGTGAAATTCCGTGTAAAACAGGGTAAAACTTCACTCTCGACCACTCCACTGTGAAGCCGGTCACCGGGAGGTAAAGCTTATGTTGTATGGAAACACCGCTGGCTTTTTATTACCATTTATTGTTTAAAGAAGAGCCCTACATATTTTTCATTAAGTTACAAATAATTTGAATAAAAGGAATTTAGTGAATATCTTCTCGCTAAAACATTAATATCATAAAAGAGGTAAAACTCACATCGAATTAAGCTTTATAATGACTACGCATATATGTCGTCTTTTTTCGTCTTCTTTTTTTCTACTACAAAAAGCATCATATTTTTACATTTGAGCACAGCTTCATTAAATTTTCGTTTGTCTTTATTTTACCTATACCAACACTTCATCCACACTGTAATCAACAAAATTAATTATTTCATAGCTCATAATGGCACGCAGCTTTTGACAGACCACAACTGAGACTCACTTACAAAAAAATCCCCTCTCCTCCCCCCCCCCCGGATATTTTTTGTGGCACCCCTTCTGAAATGATTAGTTATACCCTAAACTACATTTGTGCCAAATTTGGTGCTTTTACGCGTCTTGTCACGATTTTCGTAATTTTCCGACCTAACAGACCGGACTAGATTCTCCTTCTGTGCAAGTGACGGGATCATGCTGCAGTTTGCTCTTCAATTATTTATCACTTTCTCGTTTTTAACACGAATTCATATAAACCACTAACAACTTTTACTTGTACTCAATAAATACTGGATATACTTCACCAGAAAATGAAAAATTAAAGGAAAAAAGAGAAGGCAACCATTCATAGGATAACAAGATAATTGTGCACTACACTGAAGAAGGTTAGGAAGGTTTTCTTTATTCCTTAAAAGGAAAGCTTTCATTATTTTACCTGGGATTTTCCCAGCGAATGTAAGCAGCTTCTTTTAAAATGAACTGCAGTTTATGCGGAGCAGATCGAACTGGCGACCGATTTCCGAAGCAACGAGCGCCTAAGACGCAAGCTTTCAGAGGGGTCCGGGCCATGCCCTAAACCCCCCGGAATTATTGCTCTCTAGGGTCTCCTTTCCTGGGTTTCCGAGTCATTCTGAAAAAACTGAGCGATTTCCGTAAAACGATGGAAACCGGTATGGGCCCGCGCCTGATAACGTAACTGAAAATAATAAGAAAAAATAGATTGCCGAACCTGAGCGCTACCTGATGGCCCGGGGATGTTTTCAAGCTCCACTCAGGTACTGATTGATGATCTCTATGAAACGAACAGGGAAACGTAGCTCCGTTTTTGTGACGGATTAGTGTGGACGCCAGACCTAATTGTAGAAATAAAGCTGCGTTTTCAAATATCTCCGACGTATTGTGGACGCGCCCTGAGTTATGTCAATCTTAAACTTTATACCAAGTACCGAAGCCCGACATTCAGTTTACGAAAGAGATCAAAAGAAAATGGAAAACTTCCCTTTCTACACAATTTGATAAGCAGTGATAACAACGAACTGTGATCGACAGTGTGCGGGAAACCAACGCATACCAACAGATTACTTGACGAACCATCCTACAACCCGATCTGACACAAAGCACGACTATCAAGACCTTGATGAGATGAGTGCGACTAGTTTTTGACATACTTCACAGCTTATCTGACGAAAACAGATGCCTTAAATGTGTTATTCACATGAACAATTACAACGCTCACCCTTTTAGACGAAACACAGCAACCTACTGAAACCGACGAAACGAACAGAAACACGACACTTGTTACTATAGTTCTACTACTATACTATTCACAATGCTTGATGATCGACAATAAAGCGCGAAGCATGGCGGATATCATATTAAACTGCAAAATAAACGCATCAGAAAATGCACGTGTTCCTTGCACGCTTGGTTGACAAGAAATCAACGACGAGATGCTCTTGCCTCTTTTATTCATATCTTTTTTGCATTTTTTCAATTATTTCATTATCCTATTAACATTATTTACACGGCCCCATAAGTTAATTTAGCTTTAAAACCCACCGTGTTTTAATAAAAGATGTTCTTGTTATTGTTGTTGTTAAGTAAATGACTCTCTCCAACCACCTTCTTCCTAAGAATTCGTGTACGCAGTAAAGTCTCGGTTTGAGATTTTCCCGTAAAGACCTCACTCTCCGTTAATAAGTAGTTATTACTTTTTTATCAAGCATCTGAGCGGGCCGGATTCCTAAATCCTCGAACTTGATTGGCTAAACATGCGCACGTGACCGATCCAGCCTTTTACGATACGGCCCACGGGCCGGATTTTTTCTTCGCTGCCTGGATTTCGCTTCTAAAAGTTAGCGGTAATCGTCAATCTTTTGCCTTTTTTACACATCTATCGACGATTAGTCAACGCAAGTTTATATGGCAAGGAACGCAAGTTTTATATGGCAAGGAAAGTCACTGTAAGTAAATTCAATTGAGTGTTTTGAAGTTGTGAGAGTTTACTTGGTTGTCTGTAGCTTGGCGCTGTAATGGCGCGTAATCCTGTGTTTCTCTCGCCGTAAAATTTGAGTCAATGTCAGTCGAGTTTAATTTACCTCTCTGATCATTGCTGTATTTAGGAGAATTTCTGTGGAATACACTTAACGAATTTCCCCGCTTTCTGCTATTCAATTTACGGTAGAAAAGTCTGATTTCAAGTGATTTTAAAAGCAACGACTGACAGAAATTGTTTTTGTAGTAAAACTTTAAACTTTGCACGAAAGTTCACCCCGCAAAAACAATTTTGGAGAACTTAACTGGTGAAATAAATGCAACTAACACAAAGTAGTTCGAAAAAAATCTGTTTTTGAATACATCTTTCTTTGTCTACTATCTGAGTTACTCGCTCGTTGCCGAGATTTTTTAAAAATCGTTAGTAGACGGCCTGCAAGCCGATTCAATGACAAGAGCTGCATAAACAAACCCATTTGTAACCGGCAAAACCAATTTACTGCAGGAAAAAAAAATAAACATGTTATTTGCCGGCTTATGGTCGGTCCGTATGGTGAAAAACTGTGACCTCGGGCTTGAAAATGCTGCCCGAGGCCTGCGGCCTCGGGCAACATTTTCAAGACCTCGGTCACAGTTTTTCACCATACGGACCGACCATAAGCCGGCAAATAAGATATATGTATTGTGCAATGGAATATTATTCCTTACTCTACTCCTGAGACATTCATGCGGATTCTACAACCTCTATTGCGCTCGTTGAAGCAGACACGAAGAGTCATTGATTGTATTTTTAGTTTTAAACAACAAGGTCCAATCAACATTTCTAATTTTAAGCCCCGTAACAGGTATGAGGTAGAGGATTCTTATAACCGACATATCAGCGACATATGCACAAAATTATTAACATAGTTTTTGTTTGTTCGCTTTTCGTCGTTTAGTTTTTTTACCAATACAAATTAAATGTAGTTGTTAGTATATGATATATTCTCACATTTGTTGTTGTTTTTTTCCTTGTTTTTTTATTTTTTTATTTTTTTGTCGAGAACTCCTGTCTCGGGAGAATGGGCAACCACGTCCTGTGCCAAGATTTAAAATATATTATAACTATCATTATTACCAGCTCTGATTTGAACAAGTTTTGTCTCAAACAACTTACTTGAAATAATAGTTGTTTTTCTGACACGTTGACAATTTATCTGTGATCTTTCCCGGATGTAATTTATTCCTGACTTGTTGCCATGCTGACATCGACGTTAACATATTCCACCTCAATTTAATGCGAATCCAACTAAAAACTTCTCATAACCGAGCGATAAATTGCTTTCATACCATAATATGTAAAGATTAGTACCTCAATATCTTGCGGCATTTAGTAACTTTGCCTAGAAAGTAAATGCAAATACATTATTCGTTGAAATTTAGTGAAATTGCTACTTACAAATTTAGTTGCTATCGAGCCGAAAAGGATGTCACGGTTTTTTTAATGCTGTTCCTTCAGTTGAGACCGCAACCGATATTTTCAAACTGAATTTCACAGCTATACTAACTCTTTAGAGCGACTGGTTACCTGTGAAAACATTATTTGATGGTAAAACGAGTAAATTGCACGATAAATAGCTATTGGACTATAATAAGTCGAGATTAATACCGCAATATCTGTCGTCATTTAGTATCCTAGCCTAGAAAGTAAATGCAAATAGCTTATACGTTGAAATTTATTTTCAACATTTTCTTACAACTTTCTTTGCTATCGCGTTGAGGCATGAGAAGTGGTGCAGTAAGTGTTGGCACTGCCCAACACTCATAAAGAAATATTGAATATTTTAGTTCACACCCAAGAATATTGAATGCCTGTGGCAGAAAATTGAATCATGAATATTCGTCAAACAAGGTGAGAAAATGACAAAATAATACTCGTCGATCATAAACTAGAAATATTGAGTAGCTATGGAGAGACTGGCATCACACCCAATGATCACTTTAGATGCAAGTAAAACAACTCGGCTATTGCGTCAAATTTAACCTTCAGTCTATTTGACTATGGATCACAATAAAACATCCGCAAAACAATTTCTCTAGGAAAACAGTTCCAAACGGCTAAGGGTGTTGCCATGGTTTCCAGCGCTCCGTGTTTAATTTAAGCCTGTCTTTGAATATCACCTCGCTACAATTCTTATTTTTACTACCAGTAGAGTCTTTTACAGATACCGTTTAATTGTCGGAAGAGTAGCTGTTCTTTTTTAATTCTTCGTTCAATTGGGTATTTCTGGAAACTCATTTTTACCATGCTAATTATATCTGTTATCATTTTATTGAAGTGTCTTGTGAGACTGACAGACTGAGTGAAATATTTTTAAAAGCCTGTTACGAGACTTTGTAATCAGACGACACTTGTAACTTTAGATCTTCACTGATCAACCTCATAACATGTACAGGAAGCGTAACAAATGTCCTTCATGGTCGTTCCTGGACCCAAGCCCGAGGCATTTTCAGTTCGGACCACACCATCTGCACGCATAACGTTCTGCGAGACTTATCACTTAATTTATTGTCGAAATTGAGAGAGAGTAAGGAGGTTTCCCTTTGTTCAAGCCACGGACGGCAAATTTTGCACAGTTTTCAGACAAATTGCCTTCCCAAATTAATATTATTTTCTTCTCTTCAACACAAATGCGAAATTCAATTGATGCAAAATGTATGCAAATATAAAACGTGTCACGGGTCATGATGTCTTGTTCATTGGACAAAAGAATTAGCAATTTTCTAGTAATAAAAATACTTAGCTTATAGCACGTAACTGCATTGTTGGTTGTCTTCAGACAGGACTCGAATGAAGGCTTGCTTCTTAGTAAGTAATGATTTATTATTCCCAACGTTCTTCTGTAAATTATTTGCCTAACACCTCACACACTCCTTTCTAGAAAGTCACAGATTTACTGCAATAATGTTATTATTATACCCTTTTTAAGCAAATTTTAGGTAGACAGACCTCGGTTACTAACCTTTGCTATGGAAAGCTTACTACTCTTTTGAGTAGGCTGAGTAACTTACATTCAGTAGCGACATGGAGATTCAACAAATTGAGGCTTGATAAGAATAATACATATCCCAACTGGATAATTTGAATTTAACTAATATTTGTTAAGCATTATCTCCTGATATCTGGATCAACCAAATTATGCAAAGACAATGCTAACTTTTAAATAAAAATGCACACGGGGTCATCTATCGCTAAATGCTCCGCCACCAAAATTCATACTTTCATGACTCGAAACAACGTATTCGTTTGCTGCGCAGAGCCATAAATTTCACTGATGTCACCGATTTGCTTTATCGCTTGATACTCTTTAAAACATATCTAGTTTGAACATTTAAGGGAAGACAGAAAAAAGAAGAGAACAACTGAAATGAAGTCAGATCTACTTGAATCGTTACGTTCTTTCAAGTCTTTCAACAATGAGTCGATCGTTCAGGAAAAAACAAACTTTTTGCGTTATTTATATTTCGACTTATTTTGATATATCAGTATCACAGAACTAAGCATTGGTCTCTATATTTGAAGAGCTGGATGATGTTAACGTTTGTTCCTATATTATAATCAATGAGGCCTGGAGTTCAAGGGAAACCTCTTATGACGCGTGGCATTCGAAATAATTATAGAATATTTATATTGTGTTAATGTTAATGCTTGCACCTGTTGCTTTTCAGAAAAATATGTATGTATTCAGGCAATTGTCTTGCCAATTTAAGGAGGCCGATAATCGTGTTTATGAGCCATCAAAAAATGAGCTAAAAACATAAACTAAATCCACGTCTTCTGGGGTCTGAAATAAAACCACAACGGCAATAGCTTGATTATTTCTGGTAGAGCTTAAAGGGAATCTGTTACTACAGTTTTGCCTCATTTCGGTCAGAACAGTTCTGAAATTGACTAATTACCTCTTGCTTGCACAAAATGCACTTAGAGCGCTGAGAAAAAATGACGATATTAAATGAATTGTCAAAGGAAGAACAAATTTGTATTGGTTCTTAGCTATTTTCCAAGACAGGATGACAGAGTGCACTGCCACAACCTTGTGTATGCGCAAACCATCATGTTGCTCCTTCTATAGCAACATCGCAGTTTGCAGCTTTTTCCAGCATTTATGCCTTGATGAATCAATGCTATTGGCCTTTATTATCTGATGATGCTACAATAACGGTATCGAATACGCCGAATGCACAATTACTGGTAAACAAGTTGAGGTCATCTTTTGAACAAACAGGTCAACAGTATAGTCCCCATTCTTTATTATCGTGTTAATCAGAATGTTCAGCCACAAAGTTTTGCAAAGTTTAAAATAATTCTGTGCAGGGGTTCAGGTTCTGTTGGGGTGGGAGAGCAGGGTGTAGAATTTAAGGTTGTTCTGAGCTCCCTCCACTAATTTTTTTAAACGTTTCTGCGATAAATGTTGGTGATAACGGCTGTTGTTTAATTTCTTGTCAGGTGGTGGCACGAAACCAATATGAAGGCGTTTTTGCTGTTGTTGGGTGTGATATGTCTCACTTGTCGCACCAAATCCATTCCAGTACATACTTTTTCAAGTGAAACTGAGTATGCCATACTGTTTGATGCTGGATCGAGTGGCACTCGCATGGAAATCTACCAGTTTTTGGCCAGCGGACCTACCCTGAAACCTTCGGATATTCTGGAGCTTAGTCCTTCTCCTTCCAAAGTAGAGCCTGGTCTTTCAAGCCTTGCTGAGGACCCCTCCCAAGTTGAAGAATACATGACGCCCCTACTGGAATCTGCCAAGAAGACCATTCCAGAAGACAAGCAGGCATCCACACCCATATTTTTGTTAGCGACAGCAGGAATGAGATTATTGCCTGAAGATCAAGCAGACGCTATCTTAAATGAAGTTCAAAAACTGTTTAATGACAAAGACAAATGTCCATTTATGTTCCAGGATGATAATGACGCTAGAATTATTACCGGCCAAACCGAAGGGATATATTCTTGGGTTACTGTTAATTTTCTGGCGGGTGCATACCGCTTGAAAGGTTTTACCTACGGCAGCTTAGATTTGGGAGGGGCGTCCCATCAAAACACCTGGATATTTAATAGCAATCACTCAGATGTCATGGTCATACCTATTGCCGGACGAAACTTTAGTATTTTTGCTCGTAGTTATCTGGGTTTTGGACAAGATCAAGCTCGAGAACGTTATCTGAGAGTCATTGCTCAAAAAGAAAATTGTGATGAAAATTCCGAGTGTGTCGTAAAAAGCCCTTGCCACAATAAAGGATTTAAGGAGCCCCTTACATTTGATGATCAAGAAAGGGTATTCGAAGGGACAGCTCGAGTAAATCTTTGTAGGCGAATAATAAGTAAGATATTTTTCTGTCATTCACCAGATTTGGAAGAGTGTCCTTTTTCTGATCAACCCAAATTAGAAGGAAAATTTTACGCGTTTTCGGCGTTCTATTATGTTTTAACAGGGATTAAAGCGGTTTGTTCCGATTGTGAAAACAACCAAGTTTCACCAGCGAAAATCCGGTTGTATTCCAAATCGTTCTGTAAAACAGATTATAATGAGCTGAAGGAAGATCCCTATGCTAAAAATGATTGCTTTGGTGCAAACTACATCTACGAGTTGTTAACTGAAGGGTATGGACTTCGCCCATACAGGAAAATAACAGTTGCTAATTCACTGAATGGGTTTGATTTGGGTTGGACCTTGGGTGCGGTGTTGCATAACACAGGCATCTTAAATGCTTGAATTTGTCCTCGGTCTGGCATCATTTGGCATGGGTGAAGGGAAGCTACCGAGTTGTGAGGTTATTAACTTACTATCTTTACCTAAGGGAAATTAAATAAAGTTATCTCTAACTTAACGGAAGACTAGTTTATGTTATTTTTCGCTTCCGGTTTTCTTCCATCAGATGGTTAGGATTTCACCGAAGTTAATTTAAACCCCGGGTAAAGCTACAACGTTGAGCACAACGTTAATCTGACGCAGCAAAACTGGCAACGATAGCCACAAGCAGCAGTTTAGCACCTTTGCTTTCAAGGGAGAATCGTTTCACAATCGTTTGGTTTAAGATGGGATGGTCAAAATATTCAAAATTGTCGTGGCTAGCGGGCATACGCCAAAATATTTACGCTAAGCTTGACGTTAAAATCGAATCTACTTGTAAAAATATTGCTCCCAAAAGTGCTAAGCGTTGACGAGGATGACGTCTAAGGCACGGCCTGGGCCAGGGGTCTGGGTTTGAAAATGACTATTCTCGACTAGCAAACAATAAATAACATTTTAAAAATTAAGTGTTCAAATAGTTGTACCCCAGGTGGCTTGGCGTTGGGGCGATGTCATTTTCATACAGGGTCTCGATCTATTCTCATAGCGACTAGTAAGCATGCGAGAAGTTCTCGGTGAACGAGCTTAATTTCTTTGACATCTCATCGTGCAGTATCGTGGGAAAAGCACCGTCTCGATTTCGCCTCATAATTTGACATTTCTATGCTTCCCTCGTGTCCTTTACATTTCCGCCCACTAGTAAAACTCAAAACTTATTGCATCTCAGTCTCAGTGCGCACTATGGAGCCATCTTAGCTGCAGCTGTTTAAGGAGCTTGGTCAGCTTAGTAACTGGTACAATGTTAGGATCTCTGGGTTTGACATTCAAGGATAAATTCGTTTCCATACACTGCGAAATTTCTGGTTGAAAAAAGGCAAATAGGATGTGTCCGGTGGCCTCTATCCACTTTCTTCAAACCGGATTGAGAACATTTTTCACAAAAAAAGAACTTACACAAGGCAAATAATTTTAATTTGCTCTAATTCTAATACTAACACAGATCAACACCATTAGCCATGAACTTCTTTCGGGTTACCCCTTGGAAAAAAACAACATAAAAAAGGCTAGACAGTTTCCTTTCCGCTATGTACGTTCATTAAATCTTACAAATCTTGCATGGACAAAAGGAAGAGTCAACTTGACTCAAAATAACGCTTATTTTATTACTCCAGTCAATAATTAACACCCAAAGAGTCTATATTGACCCCGAATTTCTTCCCGGTGATCTCTAATCTAACTTTGAACACGCGAAACGTCAACTAAAAGCGTGTCACAGTGACGTGTTGCTTGGAGTCATTTGCGCCGTGAACACGATCTTCCTCGCTGTTTGGCTCATTTGGAGCTTTTTTTTGTAGCTCGGACGGCATGGCCTTTGAATCATCCTGCTTCTCCAAGCTTCTTTGTTGTTTGCAAGCCAAGTAATTTTCGTTATTGTCTTGTTCATCAGAGCCTTGTTTCGAGTTATTCACTCTTTTCATATTATGATCTTGGTCTTCAGGTTTCTGTTGAGGCGAAACTGCAGATTTTTTGTTGTCACTAAAGGTTCCACTTAAAGAGCTGGTGGACTTCGACGTTGATAAACTAAACAAGCGTTTCACTCGAGTGGACGCACGGCGTGCATTTGTCTTGATCTGAAAAGAAAAAAAGAACAGTTTTCATTCCATGGTCGCAAATCAGTCCGTTGTCCATGAGCTGTGTGTATTAGGGAAACGTTGGTCGAGTTCTTCGATTCGTACGGACCTTGGTCCATAAACTTGCTGGAAATAAATAAAGAGACCAATATTCCACAATACGTTTCGAACAAACTAGCTCAGTGAAGTATTTCTTTTAATGATTGTTTCTTTGAAAACTCTGTTGTTAAATTAATTTGTATATGCGACCCACTCTCGCGGAAAGATAAAATATCAAAGTTCAACATTTATTTGCGCTTTGCAGGTCGCTTTTGTGAAATATGAATCGAACTGGAAAAGATTCCCACTTAAAAATAAACCGTTTTCCTTCGTGCAGTATTTGAAAAAGCAATTGGCAACCACTGTGAGGGGAAAATTTGCCGATATTCTTAAGTATAGAAAAGCTAACAGTTAGCAGTTAAGTGAAGGTCCAATAACCATGGTAACCACCTGTCTAGATGTAGTATCGTGTAAAATAAATTTACATGACCCGGCGATCGTGTTCACCCAAAACTTGTACTATAAAATGCGATTTTGATGCATGTTATTAGACGCACATGATTACATACTCAGTACTTACATCGTCATCAAAGTGGTATTGAGCTATCAAGAAATACAGTCCCTGTAAAGAATCAGTAAACATACATCAAAACAGGTGTAAAGCCAGTGGAGTCGGTAGCTCACAGTCTAGGTGTTACTATTTTCTACTGGAGCCATCCAGTGCAGGTGATCACAGCATTCAGTTATATATACATTACTTGGACAGTTCTTTAACAAAGTTTAAGTTTTTGGCTTGAAGTCAGAATTAGTTTATTGGTAAATTAGCAAAAATAATTACAGGAACTGAAAAAGAAGGATTTTTACAAGTAGAAGCAAGAATAGTGCAAGGGATGTCACGAGTTAATTGACCGAAAAGGGTTACGAAAACTGTCTCGAGCCGATGCACTCAACGGTTGAGCCATCCAAGGATTTCAAGGATTTTTTTAAAATGAAAATCTAGTAAAAGTCGCTCGATTATAAGGCAAAACGTCCTTTACTTTTCCTTTACTTTTCCTTTACTTTTACGTTCTTTACTATATCCAATGGAAGGTACCGTTTCAGTAAAATATATATCATAAACGGCCAAGAATTTCCATCTTGGAGTGGAGCTTCTCCGTTATACTCTCCTCTTCCCCATGCAGAGCCATTCCCCGCCCCAGCCCTCGTTTTTGATTTTGTGCACAGTTTACAAAACTGTTTTACGGTTACCTGCAAGGAACTAACGACAGCAAACAGGTACTGGAACACAAGGGAGTTGTTGTGTATAGAAATAAAGCCCAAGAGCCAAGTCACACCCAACAACGGAGTAAGGATCACTAAAGTCTTGAAAGCCGCTCTGAAAATAACAACAGCAAAAACAGCAGTTAGCACAATGCTACTAATATACTAATGCAGACACTGCAATGTTATTGCTTGAACTAATGTACAGATCAGCTATTTGTCAATGTGCAGTGGCTGGAGGTTGTCTAAAAATTGAGGACATTTTCTCCTTCTCCCAAGTTTGGGAGGAAGACTTATAAATATCATTTTCCCAGGAAGGTTAAAACAATGGCAATCTGCGTTTTGCGACCTTAAAACTTCAACATTGTTGAACGAACGTGTACACAGCTGAGAGTTTCCACTAAAAATTTAATCCGCATGCGATCTCGCTAAAGTGTGAAGTTTAACACTAATCTAAATCATATTAAGAAAAATCCTTGCGGGAAAAATTAACGATATTTTATACTGTATGTCAATACCTTATTTCTTGTTCAAAGGTTGATAATGTGCTAGTTTCTTTGTAACGAGTCTTTCGTATCACAATCTTGATAGCCACAACGAGAACAGCCAAGTTAACCTTTAAAAGCAAAAAGGATTATCTAAATACGTTTAGTCGTCATGTAAGGCAGTTTTCAATTGAGTGCCGTAAAACCAAAACCAAAGTAATCACTCTGGCCAATCACAGACGACACAGACAATCCAATAAACCAAGACTCGACTCCAATAACTGCTGCTCACGAGAGGAGCGGGAAAACGAGTGTGAGCGAGTCACAAGTGGTTTTGGTTTTACTTCTGATTGGTTGAGAAAGTGGCGCGAGTTTTTTTAGCCAATCACTAAGCGTAGAAGGGTCAAGCCAAAGCAAATGAGAATTCCACGCATTTTCGACACCAGTGAGACCTAATCTAAACTGGGTTTAAGCTAACACTTATCTTTGTCACACCAAAGTTCAATTTTAAGACTATGTAAAATGAGACCCTTATAGCATATTTTATGAAACCAGGCAAACCCAATGGCTGGCCGGTATTGGCAAAGTCGTCATCTGATTGGCAGAGACACACAGTCTTACAAGGATCGATCAATAATAGGTGCTTAGAACTTGTTTCCATCACCACTGAAAGATTTCAACGAAACTGTTCATAAACCAGTTTTACTGCCGTTGCTCTATTCTAAACAGATATGTTATTGGGTTATACTTTTAAAGCCAGTAGACTGCCCGTCTCTATCCGGTGTCTAGCTGGTCTACTCAGTACGTTTTCATAGACTTTGGTAGATGTCTTCGCTTAGTGCCAACGTTCAACCGACAGAAATTGTACACTAATTGTTTATTAGCCACTGTATGTAAGATTCACATGTAATATCCTGACCTAACCTAAGATTTGCCTGAATAATCTATCCAGGCATTTGCACATTCCGTTCAGAAAAGTAGTTTCTGTCAAACGCATGTTGAATAATTATTGAAACGACACGTCTTCCTTTGAGGGAAGGGTGGAGTGGGGCCTTGACAGATTAAATCATTTTCTTTGTCAGGGCTAAAGTATGTTTTATTTTATCCAGTGGAATGCAACATAATTTCTTTGATATCTACTGGATATTTTTTTTCCAATTTAGGTGTTTCATTCCAACCTAATGTAATCTTGGGAAAATATTTTTTGTGCAACACCGTCCCTTATACTTTCAACAAAGTTTATTTAAGTAATCAACTCTATGATCTGCCTGGTCCTATTGGATTTTATTAGGCAGCCAGTGGAAGAATATTGAAATATCTGTTAAAATGATGGACTTTCAATGTCACAGGTGAGAATCTTTTTTGTGGCTTACGTGTACTTACCAATAATATAAAGGCCACAGGTCCAGCAAATGACCAAATGACCTGGTGAGAAATCCAGCAACTGCCGGGAGAATACAAACAATGAAACGGATCTTAAGAGCTCCTACTGCATGTTCAGTTTCACGTTTGAAACTCTTTTTAGTGATAACAAATTGCTTTCCTTCACTGGCAAGAGAGTGGTTTTCAGTAACTAGTAATTGTAAAATGGAATTTGATAAAAGCAAATTAACATCATGGCCATTTTGAAAAGATGACGTTTTAAGTTTCTGAGCCTGTCAGCATGTACAGCTGTAAGGAAAGGGTAACATATAATGATATGTTTCTAAGACATCACATCGAAAACAAGGCAGAAGTGGCAACTTTCTAGGCTGCAGCTACTTACTACTCCGTCGTTCTTCTCCTTTCAAAGCCCGCAAGCTAGGGCATCGTGTTTTGTCATGATCTCCTCCCAAATTAACTCGGAAAATAATAATGAAATGGGTTTAAGCTTCAATACAATGCAGGAATAATAACACTTATTAACTTACAAGTCATCTCTTAGGTATTGATGGCGGGAAATACTTGCTGTTACTGCTACAACGAGAACAGGAAGACCTGGTATGGAAATAAAAATAGGTTTTATTCATCCTCAACTATGACGACGTTTTTCACTAAAGTTTCCATTCTCAAGGCCCACTAACAAGCGTTCAATACAAAGCAGTCCAAAAATAACATTTGCGCGACAATGGTGTTATATTTGGTGACATCCTGTAACTGAAGTGTCTTTCTTTTATTCCTAACATCTTTCAGAAATGTTTTTCCCAGTAGTTTTGATAGGGAGATAAAAAGAGGTTACAGTATTTGCTTCGTCCAATTTTTTCCTCGACCGTTCTTACACTTGGCTACGTTCAGTTTAGTCCGATCACCACATTCGCGATTTAACCGTGAAATCCAACAGTCCTGTTACACTGTCGTCTGATTTCATTTATCACTTGTAATATTACAGATCGAGTAACAAGACTTTACTTACTTAGCCCTGTTACTATTATCTGCACGATGTTGTACATGTTGCTCTACAGCCACATTTTCTTTTCTATTTGAAAAGTGTTTTAAGAACACTTCTGCGGCATTTTCGTCCAATTTTCTACATCAATTTGTTTTTTGTATAATCTTATTTAACGGTAGAAACGAACGGATGAAAATAGGAAGAATGTGCTTACCCCAGGCAGAAAGAGAATAAATTCTCAATCGGCTGGTAACTCGAAACACTTTCACCATCCCCCTCAATAGATTAATACCTTCTACCATCATCCAGCAAAACGCCGCCAATTGAAAATAATGAAGAAGAACAGCAAAGGCGAAACACACACCCTGAAAACAACAACACAAGATCAAAATCACCAAACATAACATAAAAAACGTTTCCCAACAACTTATGATGTACTTTATACTTTACTAAGAAATTCTTAGAAAGTTTCAAATCACTATCAGACACCTTTAAATCTCACATGAAAATACCAAGAAGATAAACTGATCTTTTCCTTTGATGCAACACTTGAAAGATGAGCTGATAACACACTCTCGACCGTTTCAGATTCACCTATTCACACCTTGCACACACAATCTGATTACCAAACAGACTCCATCGACAGAGGCAACTACAATTAACTTGAAAGCTTCATGTCAATGATTTGTTTACGAAAGGTACGATAAATCGAGGTGCTCAAAAGGAGGGTCCCAATTGACGGATTCGGCTAGCGTGTTGCCACCCAATTCACATTATGTGATGATTCATTTGGGAGGTTACAACTTTTCTGTTTATACATACTCCCGTGCAATCAATTATCTGTGGCAAATTGCACAATTGTAACCTCCCAAACGAATAATCACGTGGTCTGAATTGGGTGGCAACAGCGATATAAACAGGTGTCTTGCAAACAAAAGGGAAGAAGGATCTGAAGATTTACTCTTTCTTAATGAGGAAGAATGAAAAACAAATGAATTCATTGACTTACCTTTATTCGAACTCCAGGATAACCGAGAAGAAAAAAGAAAATAGCGAGGCTCTCAGCTGCTGCAAGGTTCATGTGGATATACAGTGTCTCTGTGCGTCTCCTGAGTAAAATAATGTTTATGTTTAACTAGGTACAATGAAAATGCAGAATCAAATGCGCTGAATGAGAACTGATTCATATCATTTAAGAGAACTAAACAGAACAATTTGTTTATTCCAACCTCCAAGTGATTTCTCTTTTAGGATTTTTAGCCTCGAAGCCATGTTATAAGTTTCATTTCTCACAATTGGCCTGCCTGTTGTATTAATACTTATGGACTTTGAGAGTTCACTTTCAAATGAATAAAATGATGGATAGCTTGACTATTTAAAGGATATAGACATGACTTCAAGAAATAGATCATACCTTAAAAAGTAAAATGAGAATTGCAATGTGACGTAACAAATGAAGGAGATCAAACATCCGATGATGGACACGATTGACAAGGCCAGCTCATGATCCTCAGGTATTGAATCACCTTCCTGTTAACAACGTAACATTTATCAGTCATGACAGATACTGAGATTTACACTTAACACATGTAAATGATATGTACACTAAAAACTGAAAGTTTTATCCATCAGGAAATATCAGTCAAACATATTTTTTCATATATAGGAAGAGTCGAATGGGATGGCTTTTGAATGAATAGATAATTTTCGCTAGTCCAGTCGCCCAACTTCTACACGTTTTAATTTGACAAAGAACATTGACAAAACGTAAAGCTTGTAAATGGGATGCGACTACACAATTCGGGGTTTTGAAAACAAAAGTGCAAAATGGCCGGGAGGGGAGTGGTTTGGTAAATTCTAGAGAGGGGGATACCTGTTAGTAAATGGGTGGGTCCAAATCTGCCATGACACCGGTAAAATTAAATGCAGGAAGGATTGAAGAATGGGGCAGTAAATTTTTATTAGAGACAATCATTGTTCATCAGGGCATAATTTCAAATGAAAAATTCTTTAACGATTGATCATGACCGATTTTAAACTACTTGAGGCAATTCTTTGATCATTTTTAAATTTTGAACATTCGGTTTCATTAAACAGGAAAGCACCAAGTTTTTATTAGTCAGGAGACTTGAGAAAATCTGGTTCCACATCTCAGAATACGCCTTCTCTACCTAAGGTTAAACTTACAAAAGCACCATGAATGTCCATAAGAACAGCAAAACTTGTCATATGATAACAGTGGCAAACTGTGTGTGATGAACTGTACTTGTGTACAAAACAGCCTGAAGGTGACCAAGATGGAGGGCTACAGTGAACAATTCAGAGGAAAATTCTTAAGTTTTTTTATGATTTTCACACACATGTTTCTAACGAGGATACTTAAGTGAGATGTAGTTTTCTACGAGCTCATCACAAAAGAAAACCTCAATATATAAGACGCATGGACCTCTAGCCATTTGGAACTTCACCACCCTTTAGGTAATCATTGTAATTTTTTTTTAGACAAAAGAGATTAACTGGTCTACTAAAATCCATTTTCGCCCCGCAGACTACCTTTTAGTTTGGGAACACTGAGGTCTGGAGCTGAAGCTGAAATAATTCTTACCAGGCTACAAGTATGGCTGACAAATATTTCCAGTGTTAATTGTATATAATATAATTTAATCTTGAGATATGTCTTCAGAATGCGATCCTACAATAACTTGCTAATTGACAGCCGAATTAAACTTTTACGAGAAATATGTCCACAGGCTTTCGGAATAATAGCACAACTACCATGGTTGTGGAAAACACTCTATGTAAGAAAAGTATCTGCGGTTTGTGTCATCGATTGTACGCGACAAGTAATCAAAACAATTAATAAAAAGAAATTACCCTCAGACTTTAAGTAATAATAATAATAATAATAATAATACTAAAACCTTTTTTTGTCCACGATGAGGATTTAAGCTTTGCAGCTTCTGGGGTCGTGAATGGATAAATAAATTAAATATATTGAATATGTAGATGAACAATAGTTACAGGATAAATCTTAAGAAAACATATACTTATGTGTGTAAACGTGAAAGGAGATTTTTCAACGTAAGATTCTACCTAAACAATATCTGTAAATGATAAATAACTAATTGATATTGTTATTTGGCTAAAAAACTTAAATATAACCAGCGGTTATTTTCTACATAATTTGGCAAAGTCAGTGTTCTTGACCAGTTTGAAGTTAGAAGTGTTATGAAATAGAACAAAAACGTTAACTTGTTATTCTTTTTCACGTTGTTTTTCTGCATGCTCTACATCCGTAATACAGAGTCTCGTTTAGTCAAAAATGTCAAATACTTACTCTGTGTTAAGATCAAGAAATGCACAAATCGGTGACGCGTCGTCATTTACCTGTAAAAAGAAATTGCGTGTACCACATAAGAACACAGCAAATGACATGATGCTATCTGAATGAACTAATCCATCTTTCATCGGTGTACAATGATCCACTGGGAAAATGGGAACTGAAAAAACCGTAGAAGGTTGAATGAGACCCAAAAATAGGAGGTAAAGGTAAACAGCAGGGAACAAGGAATCATTGAGACTCGGATGTGGCATGAAAGAGGTCATGGAGAGAAGTCGGTTACAATTTGTTTCTGTATGATACATTTTTAGCAAAAGACTTCTATGGTGGTATGATTGTCATCACATGTGTGACAATAATTTCAAAGAAGATTGGTCTAAACTACTGTCTACACTTTATTCTTGTCAACGTCAAGCAAAAACCTTTAGAAGCTGGGTTTCGGGAAAATATTTGCACGCACTAACGCCTTACTGATTCCATAAATACACAAAGTACTAAAGACAATGCTATCTGTATGAAATGTGGTGGAGGCATATTGTAAGCAAGAACACGTCAACCTTTTCAATGCCCTTTATTTTCCCTCTTTTCAGTTTTGATGGACTGTATTGTATCCAGTACAAATTACAGATTTCCTAATAGTTAAAGCAATGAATTAGGGGCCTGTATTTTTCATATTTTGCGACTGATTGAGTGCAAAGACAGTAGAAGAAGTTACATAAGTAATAGTATTATATATTGCAGATTTAAGAAATAAGAATAAAACACAGGCGGTAAGGCAATTTAGAATAAATCATACCTCCGTGATTGATGAGAGATTTATTACAACAGGCTCACTCAAATTCTGAAATTTGCTTCCATTGTTAAAAAGAATAGTGCTTGAAATGATTTCTGAGTTCAATATTCTGTAGAAAAACAATACGTTCCGACATGGTATTATTCTATTATGTTCTAATAAATGTACTGTTAGCTTAAAGGCTACTATGGCATAACGAAAATATGGCATATTTTTGTTAGTAATTTGTTTCAAAACTCGTT
>NC_138151.1:18098824-18136324 GCF_964199315.1 Orbicella franksi
ACCACGAACCACGAACCTCGAACCATGAACCATGCACTATAAACTAAGAACTATGAAGTAATTAGTCTATGAAATATAAACAATGAAGAACTATGAACTTAGACTGTGAACTAGGAACTATGGACTAATTAGTCTATGAACTATTTAACAAATAGATTCCATGTTGCCGTGCGTCTGTTCAGTAATAGATCACAGATGACGTCAAAATGTGGTAAGAACAAAAAAGTGGCACACGAGGCGATAGCCGAGTGTGTCACTGATGTTCTTACCACATCTTGACGTCTTCTGTGATCTATTACTGAACAGACGCACCGCAACATGGAATCTATTTGTTTTATATAATAACGCAACAAACTACTACAGATAGAGCTTATTTCTTATTTCAAAATCTTTCAACATAACTCGAAAACCGCCCTTTGCCCACTTTGGCGAACACGAAAAAAGCCATTTGACGTAATCTGTTGTCTATACAAATTGAAGCAATCTCATTGGTTGCTACGCGTAGGAAAGAACTGTGATTGGTCCAGGAAAATCACGCCACTGTCAAACTTGATCTCGAGCGTCGCTTCTCGTGGAATGAAAACTTACAGCAAAAGCAGAGTTGAACTGCGAAATCTACAAATCTTAAAGAAAATGCTGGATAAGTCAAGTCAGGTTTTGTCATCAGAGGAGCCCTGTGAGCCGAAAAGCTTGGATGTTGCCTCGAATATTGCAGGAGTTAAAAAACTGCGCTCGGAAAACTTGCGGTTGTGGTCAACCTGTGGGCCATTCGATTCTAGTTTTGAATGAAAGGAGCGTTAGTGATGGTGGAAATTTGTGTCCTCTGTGGTTGGTGATTCTCAAATCAGTTTGAAATAGTGTCGGAGACAGCTTTTAGCTGCGATACAGTTGGCCGTGAGCTGTAGTGAACTATACTTTGCTCGCTGTTGCGCCCTGAAACGGACTGGAAAATTCGCATCGGAAAGCAAGGTTATGTCTTTATTTTAACTGATTTTAAGAAGTGGTTTTGATGTTTTATTCCAGACAATCACTGTGTCAACAATTATTTCGAGACTGAGAAAAGTTCAGTGTTTTAAATAAATTAATCTCGTAAACATTTTGTTTATTGGGTTTGTTAAATTCGAGATGAGGCAGCGGTTCTCGGCTTACAAAGACTAACTTTGTGTTTGGTTTAGTCTCGCTCGACTGCCGACTGAGACTGCTCGAGTATTTTTTCTGAGTCATTTTCTAAAAAAGAAACGGCTTTATCTTTCTCCTTCCTGCTAGACGATGCTTCTCGTTCTTGTTCAATGCCTCGACAAGACTTTTTTGTACTTTATCTTTTGCCCAGTCATGTAAAACATTATCTAAATTCTCAAAACTTTCCGCCATTTCAAAACACAGAGGGAAAAACTTTGAAATGATGACGTCAATCGTGCGTCTGTCCTCTAATAGATCATAGGCGAGAACCAATCAAAATGCGAGAATTACTTGGATTATTATATAAAAACTAATATATAGATTTAGGCCAGCCTAAAAGCGTAGCTCCTGGGCCGGGTTGTTCAAGGCCCGATTAAGCTAACCCAGAAAAAGGTAGAATTTTGATTTCAGTTTTGTAACTTTGCGGTGAGGTTTTCTGTATCTTGTTTGGCCTTCTGTTTTGAGTTTTAATAATCACCCTATACACAAAACAAAACAGCAAAAAACATTTGTATAGAAGAAAAAGTTATAATTTGGTTAACTTTTAATCCTGGGTTAGCGTTAACCGGCTTCCGAGCAATCCTGCCCTATTTCCAACAAGTTAACCTAATATGAGCCAGCGATCCAATCGATAACCAACCTATTATTTGGAGTATGGCCGCCATGTTGGGCAACTCCGTCGCCGTCGTCGCCGTCGTGCGCACGCGCCCACGAGCAATACCGCTAGCCATGATAACCACGAGAAAATCAACTCATGGGTTTCTTTTTCTTTCCTATATGAGTATGGGGCTCCGCTTAGCGGCCCTTCGGGCCGCCGGAGCTCCTATGAAGAACTATGAACTATGAACTATGAACTGGTGTACCTGTGGAGCAGAATCCACCACATTGTCCAAAACTGTTCCTAATTCCTGCGAAATAATAATAACAATGTTTAAGCCTTTTATTTGCAAGTCTAATACAGCAAGAACAAGCTTTGGTATTGTGCTGTATTTGTTGCCAGCAAATCTCACAGTGTCGCATTCATACCTCCATATTTTTCTTGGCAGATGATTTATTCAAAGAGGCGCCTTCCAATGAGTCCAGTACTTTGCTTAACTTCTTTAAGGTCTCGCCCGGCTAATGGAAAAAATGCCCAATAAACGTCTTAAACATTTCGTAAAATAAAAACTGACTCAGTTAAATTTAGGCTAGCCATATTCACATGAGGGTAATAACTTACAATGACTGAAATAAATCAAATGTAACGCTAATATTATCAATATATTCGTGAGCGCTCTTTTTGTTCTTTCGTCCAATCAATGACTTAGCTTAACAACAGAAACTTAAGCTAAGATGAATAAAAACTGGAAAAAAATGAGTAACGATTTTAAGCGACGTTTTCCTTCTTTAATTATTTCTTTCCTTTCCTCCTTCCTTCCTTCCTTCCTTCTTTCCTTCCTTCCTTCATTCCTTCCAGCCTCCCTTTCTTCTATCCTCTTTCTTTCTGGCTTACTTGTGATAACAACAATTGTACTCCAAACTTTCTTAGGTCTAGTCTGTGAAGCTGAGTTGGCTTATCATAGTGACTATTACGATGTTCGCAAAGGGAAGACATACATGTACAAAATGACAGTACAGTCAGTAGTCTTTCATCCAACACAATGTTAAGAGGGTTTTAGAGTTATAGGAGGGCTTACTTTTCCTTGCGTGACTGGAAAACTCAGTTTTCCTTTCTCTGTTAATGGACTACTGCTCGGCGAGGAACCTGTAATAATAGAACAAGACAATAGGTACACATTGTGTACATGTGTCTTCATGAAGTAATTTTGTGAACTGAATGTCCCTATAAACGTGGCTTATCAGTGGAACGATGAACAGACTAGTCCCAAAATTTAGATATTTTCAATACCAGCGCGGAAAACATCAAGTATTTTCGTACTTATCAATCAATATTTTTGAACGCGCACAGAATTATTTTGACTTTTAACAGAATAAGGAAACAACGTGACCGAGTGGCTCAGGGCGCTGCTCTAGTAATTTAGATTTGTTCATGGTGGTCCGGGATTCGCTTTAAAGATAGCCAACTAGTCAATATGTGTAGGTTAATAAACACAATACCCACCATTTGACTCGCAAATATGCAAGAATTTCTGTCCCTAGATATTATCTGTTTCCCTGAGCTCACAGTTTTCCTCGAGCTTTACTGTAAACTGTTCGCCTCTTGGAACATACAAAGTCCGCGGGCAAATATTCGTCCATATTTTCGCGCCAACTGTAGGTTATTCGTTAAGGCTATAGGCTGATAGCAGAAAGCTTATGTTTTTAAATCCTTTCAACCAGAGAACGTTTTTACTTCTTTTAAAATAATTATTATGTTAATTTGATATGTTTCTTTTTATATCTTATTTTGTTCTATACTAACTATAACTATGGGTGTACCAGATAGAGTTGTTGTTGTTGTTGTCTTTGATGCTGCATTTGTTGTTGTTGTTGTTGTTGTAATGGTTGATTGCAGCTGTTTGCAGATAAAGAGTCTCTTTGTTCCACATTTATCATCCAGGTGCCACTGATGTAGATGATTGTAGAAAGCACAGTTTTGTTGATTTCCTTTCACTAGTTCCTGTTCGTCGCTGTTGTTGTACCAGTTTGTGTAATTATAAGGCTCTCCATCGACCCAATATAATTTACGAGCATTATTTATTGTTCTGAGCCCTATATAAAAGGTTTCGTTCGGTCGAAGATTTGTTCTGTTAATAAGTTGATCCAGGAAATCATTTTCTCTTTGGCTCAGCACACTTGTCAGAGAACCATTTCGTTTCTTGCACCATCCCTTTGCTTTCCGAAAGTTAAGTTTCTGGGTATGATTTGTATACGCATAATAACATGAAGTTCCATAGACGACCCACCCAGGTGAACAAGCAGCTAAAACGTTCAACACAAAAAGAAAGAAAATTACCGGTTAATACTAGTAATAGCTGGAATCACGTAAGTAGTTTTACTTTTGTTTGTTCATCTTAGGCCCTATTTACAAGGAAAAAAGAAAAACTTATCGGACCAGGATTACCTCAGCTCTTGGTTCAAGGACAGCTAATACATGGTTTACAGCCAAATTTCGGAAATATTGCCAATCTACTGCCAAGGAAAGACTTCATAGTTTATGAGTTGCAATAAAATCCATTTTTGGAGCATGCTTTTGGTTTGATAGGAATTTAATGTCACTCGGAGAACAAACCCTATAGAGTGTTCTTACGTGACGCCACTGCAGCCACGTTGGAGTCCAAAACAATCCTGTCGGAGTTGAACTCCTCTCTTATGCAAACTTTTTTTGCTCTAATAAATTTGCATGGCAGCAGGCCACGTGAATGAAAATGTTCCCAAAGCTTGTAAAATCTGATATCTTACTACAGATTAAAGTAGACCGCATCTACTTGTGATTTTGTGTGGGAACTGTCCGTCAATAACAGGGATGCAACAGGCCGCAATTGATGGCAAGATAATTCGTGTAAACAGGATAGTAGTCCCAGTTCACTTTAGAATTTTTTTCATCTTGTTTTAGTGGTCACAGTCGGTTTGCTTTCTTAATATGCACAACTGTATACACAGTACCTCCTGAGGATTTTGCTTGTTTGCAGATAAAGAGTCGGTTTGTTCCACACTTATCATTTAGTTGCCACTGATGTAGATAATTGTAGTAAGCACATCTTTGTTTGTTATCCTTCAATAGTTCCTGATCGTTACTGTTGTTGTACCAGTTCGTATAGTTGTAAGGCTCTCCATCTACCCATGATAACTTGCGAACATTCGTTCTCAGCCCTACGTAAAACGTTTCGTTTGGTCGAAGATTTGTTCTGTTGATAAGTCGATCCAGAAAATTATTTTCTCTTCGGCTCAGCACACTTGTTAGGAAGCTATTCCGTTGCTTGCACCATCTGTTTGCCTTCCAAAAGTTAAGTTTCTGGGCGCGATCGGTATACACATAATAACATGAAGTTCCATTGAGGGCCCATCCAGGTGAACAAGTAACTGAAACATTTAGCAGCAGAAAAACAAAAACATTATGAATTACTATTAACAATTTAACAAATAGATTCCGTGTTGCCGTGCGTCTGTTCAATAATAGATCGCAGATGACGTCAAAATGTGGTAAGAACAAATAACTGGCACACGAGGCGATAGCCGAGTGTGTCACTGATGTACTTACCACATTTTGACGTTTTCTGTGATCTGTTACTGAACAGACGCACGGCAACAAGGAATCTATTTGTTTTATGTAATAACGTAACAAACTACTACAGATAAAGATTTTTTATTTCAAAATCTTTCAACATAACTCGAAAGCCGGCCTTTGCCCACTTTGGCGAACACGAAAAACGCCATTTGATGTAATCTATTGTCTATACAAAATGAAGCAATCTCATTGGTTGGTATGCGTAGCAAAGAATTGTTATTGGTCCAGAAAAATCATGCCACTGTCAAATTTGACTCGAGCGTCGCTTCTCGTGGATTGAAAACTTACAGAGAAAGCCGAATTGAGCTGCGAAGTCTACAAATCTTACAGAAAATGCTGGAAAAGTCAAGTCAGTTTTGTCATCAGAGCAGCCCTGTGAGCCGAAAAGTTTGGACGTTGCCTTGAATATTGCAGGAGTTGAAAAATACGCTCGGAAAACTTGCGGTTGCGGTCAATCTGGAGGCCATTCGATTCGAGTTTTGAATGAAAGGAGCGTTAGTTATGGTGGAAATTTGTGTCCTCTGTGGTTGGTGATTTTCAAATCAGTTTGAAATAGTGGCGGAGATACCTTTTAGCTGCGATACAGTTGGCCGTGAGCTGTAGTGAGCTATACTTTGCTCGCTGCTGTGTCCTGAAACGGAATTGGAACATTCGCATCGGAAAGCAAGGTTATGTGTTTATTTTAACTGATTTTAAGGTGACTGCATAGGGTAATCATTTATGGCGTTGCGCGCGCAAGTGTTATGTTTTGATTGCCGTTTTTGCATTCGTATTTACACCCAGTCCTCTCAAACTAATTACATTTAATAAGCAATGATTGAATAGTGTTTTACTATCATCTCTGTTAAAATTATTGGTTTTAGTCTTGAATTAGAAATGCCCGAACAAATATGTTTTTTTTACTTTTTTTTGGCTTTACTTACGATTTTCTTGAATTTCCTTCGGTGAAATCTTCCGAAATTTTCACAGCATATCGCCTCCCGCGGAACACGAATTTTGTGCTTGGTTTGGTCTCGCTCGACTGCCGATTGAGACTGCTCGAGTATTTTTTCTGACTGTCATTTTCTTAAAAAGAAACGGCTTTATCTTCCTTCTTCCTGCTTCTCGTACCTGTTCAATGCCTCGACAAGACTTCTTTGTACCCTATCTTTGGCCCAGTCACGTAACATGTTATTTAAATTCTCAAAACTTTCCGCCATTTTTAACACAGAGGGAAAGACTTTGAAACGATGACGTCAATCTAATAGATCATAGGCGAGAACCAATCAAAATGCGAGAATAACGTGGGTTATTATATAAACCCATATAGATCGATCTAAAGTAGTTTCACTATCCTCCTGTCTATCTTAGACCCTGCTTATAAGAAGACAGGTTGTGATTACTGCTAGGGTAAAGAAGAGCTAACTGAGGGTTTACTCGCAAATTTCACGGTTAGGAATAACCCACTGCGAAGGACGAAATCTGTAGTTTAAAAGTTCCAGTTGAATGAAATTTCTACTTCTTAAGGTGTGTATTTTGGGGGCAATCCAGGACACAGATTCAACCGAAAACATTCGAAGTTGATTATTTCCCATGAAAACTAACGCCAAACATTTCAATTTGGCGTTCAAAACTAATTCAAAGAGACTAGGTTGTTATATGCCAAAACGATTTACCAATACTTATGTCTTCATAAAATTGCGTTAGTTATGATTAATTGGTAGGAGAACTTGGTGTCCTCCAGCTCTATTTGCCTCTAATCACTCGAATGTTTTTAGTAAGAAAGAACAATGGCAATGGGCTCTCTCTCTCTCTCTCTCTCTCTCTCTCTCTCTCTGATCGTATATACTTCCACGTTCAGAATTATCCCGAACTAATTTGACGCTGCCCTACAGCAACGCCACCCATGCAGTCTACGCTAGATAATTTGCTGTGCGGTTCAAACTGATCAGCAGTATGTACGTAAGCGAGGAGAAAAGTAATAGCTTTTTACTGATTTTACTCTGTGTGTTTCGCTGGTGTTTTAATTTTACTTGTCTTTCAATTTCTGGATGTTTCAATACAACAACAACGTCAATTTTCTTTTTTAAGTTATCCAAACGTTGTCTTGAATTACGTACCGGCGCTTTCGGTTACGCCATTTTTATGGTTTATAGTCTTTTCAACCTAGCTCTCGACCAATGAGCTCGCGAGAATAATGATGTCGTGTTCTAAAACGGCAACAACATTTTAGTCGTGTACATAGGCGTACGAGCACCTTCGTACTTGGGGAGGGGGGGGCGGTGACCTTATTGTCCGAAGAAAAATTACACAATGCCCGAAAGCGCGAGTGTTGTTCAAACGCACTCAAATCGCAGTAAAAACAAAACCGTTCACACTTCTCACGTCTAATGAAAGTTTGAAACCTTGCATCAGTCTATGACCTCGATAGACAGCCTAGCAAAATCAGAAACTTACAAAGGAAACAGTTAATGGTTTGCTGTCGTTTCGATACAAAGTCGTTTCGATTCAAGTCGTGATTCGATACAAAGGGAAGTCGATTCGATACAAACTGAAGTCGTTTCGATACAGACTGAAGACGTTTCGTAGCAAAAGTTAACTAGAGGAATATCCCAATTAAAGTTTTTTTTTTTATCGTCGCATCGCATACGACAGCGATCGATCGAAAGAATGTAATCCCAGAAGGATAAATCATGTTTGTCTGGAGGTCTCGGAACTTTTTCCGCTGGCTGAATACGCTGAACATCTTTTCTGAAACAAGCCCGATTTGAAGGGAAGTCAGACGAGCCTTCGTTCACTACAAAACGAAAGCATTTAGTATCGTTTGGCAATTCTAAACGTCAGTGGAAATTCTATAATAATTTCAGGTTGCCGGGTATCTTAAAGTTTTGTATCGAAACGACCGGACACCGAATTGGTTGTCAATTCTTCCTCGTGCGAAAGGTTCAAGAAAATTTTAAAACGGCTCTTTGTGGAGCCATTCAAAATGGGTCTTTTCAGAGCCACCAAAGAAACAAAAGTCTCGGTCTTCGTTTGCTCAAAGTTTTAAGAGGGAAATGGTTATGAAGCCCGGCAAACATCAAAGTCGGGAGCAACCAAAGATGCCAAGATTAATGTTGGGAGGTCCAAGACCGTGCACAATCTTGTTTTTCTTTCGTACACTATGCATGAATTACGTGACAAAAACGTTCCTGTCGGGAAACTTTACAGATGCATGTATGCTCGGGGCAACTTTGTACCTCATAGTATACACAAGTCTGTAAAATTCCCTGACTTTGTAAAGCTATATTTTCCTTTTTTTGGAAGATAAGAGTCTCAAACACATCGCCATTTCGCCAGTTATAAGGTACGTTTTCCAGCCATGCGGATAGATATTGAAATAATATTAAAAGATGAAAATGGAAGATTTAGCATAGAAGATTTTATCATAAGAACAGGTGAAATGACGAGCAAAAATCGTGCTGCGCCTTAACATTGTTCGTTCAATTCTCATTTTCCTTTATCCACTGTTTATTGTAGTTTGCAGTATAACATATGTGTCAGACCTTTACTAAACGGTGAAATAAACCTTTATGTAAAACCAAATAAACACTCTATTGTATAGCTTTTGCTAATGCATGCTCGGCAAAAAAACCTAATATTATAAAACACAAACGGAACTTGTCTTTGTCAATAATGGTAGTTTTGACAAACCAAAACAAATTTTGCATTCAGACATGAAGTGGGGCACAGCATGGCTCAGTAATTTGTTAATTAGTCGGAGACAATCCGACTGGTGTAGTTCTGCTGATAGCGCCTTCATTATCAAAAAACAAACCTTAAGGCCTGTGACAAGAAGCGCGTATTCTGGAAATGAAAATTTCGGCTTTAAAACGAAAACGAGCGATAGTCCTCAAGACACATTTCAGAATGTTCAGATAACAAACGTCTTTAAGATTTTATACATGTGTCAGTATGTTTTGTGAAACTGAGCTATCTTTTGTTAACCTTTTGTTTTTCATTTCGCGAATTGTCACTTACTAGAACATTTCATGCAAATCGTTTCCTCCTTTATGGCAGCAAGTACTTAAAAGACTTTCAATTGCTGGCCTAAGTAGAACTGAGCAAGCTAAGGAATATTTGACACTTAATTCTTTTTTATGCATTATTGATAACTGTTGATTCAGTGTGTGAAAAGAGTTTGTAAATTTCCGGAACGATCTTTTTTGTCTTCCAGCGAAATATGCTAATGAAAAGTTTCTCGTGTCTGCTACTTTGGAATTAAACGTAACTCCACGGTCTTTAATGTTAACAGACTCCAAAAGAAATATTGAATGGAGTGACTTTTGACAAAGTTTCCAACACCGAGAACTCGGTTGATAAGTTAACAAAATGACCGATTTCCCGCTTGTTTCACGAGGTTCATAATAAAAGTGAGAAGATGACCTCGACATTGAAATAGTGGACTGTATATCCTCGACCCTACGGAAAACTTCAAATGTCCTAACTTGCATCGAGCATAAATATTCGACGCTTGGTTGACAAACTGCATTACAGCTGCAATCCTGATTGCCATTACGTTTTCCAGACTAATCTAAAGAAAGCTCCCGATAATTTCTAACTTTACTTAAAGAACTTTTACCTCTTTGTGAAGACGTCTGGGAAACTGCTAATATGAAAAGCACTGCAGACAACGTTTCCTTCATCATCGAACTCAGACCAAGCTGGAGCAAAACTAATTAAGTAATCCTTTTCGCTTTCAAGTTAAACCCTGCGGGTCGCTGCACTAATCAGCGTGAAGTGTAACTTGAGCCTTGACTCATGAGCTTCACATACCACCCTGTGGGAATATTCTGTGTTCTATACACTTTCAAATGTTTTGCTAATCATAAGTGACAGCGTTAGAAGTGTAGCTACAGTCCTCGCGATACAAACCAGATATGCCCAAACAAGTTAACGGCGCATGCTATTTTATTTAATTTGTGGCATTATCTCATTCTCCACGAACATTCGAGATTTCATGCTTTATTAAACAATTACTAGCTAGCTATATTTAGCATTCGTCTTCTTTAAAATACGTAACCACCCATTAAATACATTGAGTATTGAAAGGAAAATGTTCAGTGCAATTATATTTTGACAATTTTGCAAAGAAAATATCAATTTCAAGACTGCAATCCATTGCAATAAAACCCCAAGATAACAAACGAATGGTGTGGAACTAGCGTATAGACTGAGCAAAAAGGAGATAACAAAAGCGATCACAACGTCTGGAATTTGTCACACCTGAGTTACTTTGCAGTAATATGCGAACAGTAATGTTTACGTAAAAACAACAAAGTCTTGTCAGTTTTTAATGGCTGCTTTTCCTTGAAAAAAAATTAAAAGAAACAATCTCTTAAAACTACGTTGGTAGTAAATCTCTCAAGTGTGTATATTATCAAAATAACATGTATGCCAAAATTTCAGCACGCTGATTGGCTGAGAGCACGTCAATTAATCTCATACATTGCAGAAAGTTGAAACTGAGTTTGCATGCAGAAGGCGAAATTAAATTGCATGCATATTATCAAGTTATCAAATGATTCTTCTCATGCGATTTAGATTTTTTTTCAAAAACTACAATTTTTTAGTCTTTGAAAAATTTAATTGTGCTTTTTTATTCCAAATAAACGGATGTTTACATCCTTGTTGTCACCCAATTCAGATCATGTGATGGTTCATTTGGGAGGTTTCAACTGTGCAATTTGCAACATGCAAGTGATTGCATGGAAGTATGTAGAAACAAAACAATTGTAACCTCCTAAATGAATCATGACATGACCTGAATAGGCCACTTTCGATATATCAAAATTCAGCTTGATAGTGAGGCCTAGAGGACACAAACAAAAGAAATGAATAAACACGTCATTCAGTTTCCTTTGTTTTGTCCTCTAAGCCTCGCTGCCAAGCTGATATATCGAAAGTGGTCTATAGGGTGGCAACAAGAATGTAAACACGCTAGCCGAGTCCGTCTATTGCACTCGAAATCATTTGATTACCTGTACATACAGCACGCAAAGACTCTAGATAGAGGCGTCTGGGATCTAGAGCTTGAAGTGACATTGCAAAACCTTGATCTCGTGTTGAAATGATCACAGTATTCAGAGCACGCGATTATAATGTGATTCCAATACTTTGGTAAGCTGCCCGATAAGTCAGATTTCCTAGCAGTACCTATATCCGACCAATTAAGTAACATTTTCAATTGTTGTGTCATGTTTATTAAATTCTAGAGAACGAGAACGAAATATTCCTAAAGGCAAATATTTTCTCTTCCAAACGTAGATTTTGGTGCGTTCTAAGCTTCTGTTATGTTACAGAGGAAGTTGTTTTCATTTTACGCTGAGCAAAACCAGCACCAATAATTTTCTGTTTCACACCTAAAGCTTTGCACTTTTGCTTTTGCTTACATTTCGAGCTCAGAAAGGTTTACTTTTTTAATGTGTATATTATGATCGGTCAGATGAAATTACAGAAAAGCTACCTTTAACACGCTCAGATAGGCGACTGGCTTAAAAAATACTCGTTCCACTTTTTCATCCAATCAGAGGTAAAATTAAAACCAATCGTGACTCGTTCGCACACGTTTTCCCGCGCTTTGCGTCAGCTACATGTGTATTTACTATGAGTTTTGATTGGTTCATTGGATTGTCTCTGTCCTGTATGATTGGCCCGAGTGATTACTTTGCTTTTGGTTTTACGACAGTCAAATGAAAAGCGCTCAGGCATATAAAACTTAGCTTTACAACGTGACTTTCCATTGCTCTACTCACCGTCTGAGCACTTTGTCGTTCGCGCACCCTTCACAGTGTTATCTCTAAGACATGTGAATACAACCGTTTTGTCATGACGAAAGTCATCACCAATCCCTGTTTTCTTCATTTGGACGGCCAGGGTCTGGGTAAGGAGCTATACTAAACGGAGAAAAAATATATAACGAGTTAACTAATGTGACGTCAAAAGCTAAGAGTTAAGAATGTAACTGGTAATGATCAAATGGTCCAAAGGTTCGAGAAGGTCTTCTGCATTCCATCTCCCGCTTCCTGGTTTTCCTGGTCCTGTATGTTTCATTTTTAATTTAAAAAATAGTATTTTCCAAGTGTAGGTATGGATGGGACATTCACTCGCTCCTTCGCTCCTTCTCTTTCTGCTAGACGTTTTGCGAATACGCTGCCCAGTGTATAAGGCTTTCGCAGTCGTAGCGAACTTCAAGCTATTCGACGTGGAGGTCTAGCCTAGTGATAAATTTTACTTTTTGTTGGCAATGTTTTTCATTTGTTTTTTTCTGATGTAAGCCAATATTTTATAGCAGAAATAATGTCTCTATATATAGAAGTTAATGATAACCAGGAGCCATAATTTATGGTTCCTGTTATAATAGATGAGTTACACGTATGAAGTTCAAATGATTAAAAGTACTAGTACGATTGTAATTTTCAGACGAGAAACGGACAAGAGAATTCGAACTTTGCATTTCGCTATATAGGTTTATATGGTACCTGCATCGTCCCCAGTCGCCTGCGCGATAGTTAAAAATATAATAATTAACTAATGAGGAGGGGCGCTGGGAATCATGGGGAGGAGGCATGGGGCAATAGGCTAAGGCCAACTTAAAGAAGCATTCAGGGCGCAAATACAGGGAGTGGAAAACCACTAATATCTACATGAAGTCGATACATTTCCCACCGAAGCCTTCAACTGACAGCAATACCCGATTGGGCTCAAGCAACAACATTAAATCATAGCTATCGCCGCTGTTCGCACTCAAACTTACGGAAGAGTTCGCTATCTCCAACATTTCCGTCGTGAACGTGAAGCCGGTTCGCTTCGGCAGACCATATAAGGTACCCCTGTTTGATTGACGGATTTGGAAGTCTATTGCAAAAAGCGTTTTGATTTCGAAGGTCACGTAGCAGTGAAAACAGTGGTAACTCAAAATAGCGTTGAGCCACTGAACTTGGAAATAAATTATGAAAGGGTGTTATGAGGCATTGCTCATTAAGGAACTACTTGTGATGTGAGGGCAGTCTAGCTTTCGAACAAGCCCGTAAAGCCTTTTTCCATTCAGGGGTGTGTTGTGATATTTGCAAAATGAAAAAGTTCAACGTTACGAAACTGTTTGTTACTCAGGCCTGCCAACACATTTTACATTGCATGTATCTGTACATGTCTTCCATGTGCTGTGGTCAAAAACGGCAAGATAATTTTGTTTGGTCAAAAGTGAGGTATAGAGTGAGTGAAACACCCGAGTCTGCGGTACGTAAATAAATCACCAGTATTTTCGTCCTCTGGTAACTTATGTACAAGTAGGTCAGTGTGATAAGCGCTGGCTCGCCATGCGAAACATTAATTGGTGACTACTGATTATTTTTCCTTTTCTTCTTCATTGTTTTTTTTTTTCTTTTTCTGTCAAGAAATCATTTGCCGAAAGGTAGCGTTGGTCTTTCCGTTTCTTGTGTTAAAAAAATCTTCTGGAGCCTTTAATCATTCCTTTATATCGACTGCTTTCGAACTCACAATATCACGTAGGTTTGCGAAGGAAAACCCACGAAGACTTTCCCTGAATCGAATCATTAAGGAGGAACCATAATTATTTTCCTTACAATGAAAAATCGTTATACCCTCTACATCTCGAAAATAACTAACTTGACACGCTGCAAGCGACTGTAAAACGGCCTTAGACGGCTGATGTTCGAAACCCGGGAGGGACTCCTATCAAGGATTCCGGTCTCACTTACAGTGTTGATGACGAAACGTCACCATTTTAAGTTGTCAAAGTATCCTTTAGGGTGCACTCGAGGAAATAATAATAGAGGAAATGCTCTCATTTAATTTCTGTTTTCAGGCTTGATTTCCGCTGATCTCTCGAGTACGCGAGTCGGGTCTACAAGTGCGTGCGGGATCCTTTCTTGAACAGCGGTTAGTGATCGAACCTATTCCATTTTACATGGTATCTTTTAGGGGTCTAATGAAGCTCAACCAACGTCTACATTAGTCTCCCTCAGGAGTTAACTTCACATTTTCCGACGAGCATCCCTTGCCTTTTCATATGGGAGTCTCCCCCCGGGTTTCAAATGTCTAACGAGAAGTGAAGGAGTGAAGGGGTGAAGGAGTGATGGATGGAGTGATGGAGTGAAATTGTTCCACCACGACAACTTGGAAAATAATAAATATTTTCCAAGTTAATAAAAAAGGAGCTAAAAACCATTATAACGGTTCGGATTGATTGTTTTCACACCCTTCTTTGATTACGGCCCAGATAGTTCTGCGAAGAAACCCACGTACGTCAGAACGTAAATATTGCTGTGTAAATGATAAACAGCTAATCGTAAAGCACTGTCCATGCCTAGTTACCCGAGCCCGAGGAAAAAGGGGATTTAGTTTCATTCCAAACCTATAATAATATAAAACCACCACTGATTGTAGTTTTTTCAGTTTGGTCAATGAGAACCAGTTCAAATTGATTGAAATTTGTACCGCAATAGACTGAAATCAATTACGAAATTACGAAAATCGAAATCTGAATTATTTGTTTCAGTTGTTTGCTCGACCTCACTAGCCTTTGTGCTATAAACACTGCCGAGGTTAAATAAAGTTTATTTATTTATTTATCTATTTGTTTATTTATTTATTTATTTATTTATTTATTATTTTAATCGATATTTGGGAGGCTTTCTTGTCACAAACTTTGAAAACATTGGCCCAAACATAAATGACTTAGACTTTTGTCCTTTTTTTGTGAGCCACCCTTAATGAAAACGATAGAGACTTTGTGAGCCTGACTATCACGGACGAAATCCCCTCTCCATCCAACATAATCCATAATCATGATAATGCCTTCGTGACTAATCATATCTCTGTTTTAGTTTAATTTCCAGAGGTGAATATAAGAATTGGACATTTTGATTGGTCCAAAAATTCATCATATGACAATATATTCACCCCAATAGAGCTTGGTTACTAAGCTCGCCATCTTTGCCATCTCGGCAAGTAAACATGGCGGACACGGTTGCTGAATGAAGTTTTCATTTATTCGGAAGACATCACTCCAAGTCTAAGATATTTGAAAGGATGGAGAATTTTCAAAATGACTCCTGTCGCCCTTGGACCAAAAATTTTTCAAGAACTCGTATTCATGGCTTTTAAGAATCGTAAACGCAGTGGTTGCGCCGATCGTCAGCAGGTCAGATCGATTGAACGAAATTTATTTTTCTTAAACTAAAGCTACTCATTTTTAGGCGATGATGACAACTGTGAATGAAGTCAACAACGATAAAACAAAGCTACCGGATGAATTTATTTTTCGTAGTGTTTCGCTTGTTTTTTTCACTACCGAACTCGACGAGTAAATTGATTCACAATCGATGTACATGTAAGCTTATTATTAAAGCTGCCGCTGCATACGTGTATGCACACGAACAATTGCGTCCGTGTTTTTATGTTTCAGTCCGATATTTTGTAGTCTTTGACATTCACCTCTGAAAATTATACTAAAACAATTATTCGCCTCAGGCTCAGTGGACATTAATGAATATTCACCAATGTTCACTTCGCCTTTGGCGAATAATTGTTGAGTATCACGGTTTCACACGATTTATATGAAGCCAACCGTAGGAAAAAGGGCTTATACAGAAGTATGGCATGCCATTTAGAGTCGTCACAATTTATTTTTAGTCTTAGGTCCAAAGACTTCCCGTTTAACAGGAATTCCAAGAAAGTCAGCCCGCGAGCGGACTGGACCGGAGTAGTTTAATTTTTAATCCTGCCTCGGTCGGTGTCGGTCGGTGTTTTAGGACTTTTAGCTACTTTTCAGCGCTGTTGCAGCTCAGCGATATGAACGGGCAGAAGATGATAGCTAAAGAAGCCTTACTTTTCATATTAGCAATTCAACAAGGTAAGCCTGCATGAAATTCAATACACAAACAGTCCACATGAATCAATCATCTTAATCAGTAACGTTAACACCTCTGTTAGCTTGAACTCCCTGGAGTGTTCGTATTTTATTGCAATATGATTTATTTTTGTGGTGAATTGATCGTTGCATTCAATTTCTTGGCTTGCTTTGGGATGTTACTAAAACGAGGAACGGGGAATGGGGAATGGGAAATTGAAAAATTGGAAATATTGGTCAGCTAGCGTTATAACCACAGAAAAGTTGGAGTGGGCGCATCGTCTCTTTGACGCACGTGGGTTTCAGCTCGGCGGTATGACCAGCATGGAAGGTAAGAGTATTTTGGTCAGTTTTACAGTTATTAGTTTCTAAAAGTGAACAAAATTAATCAAAGAATATTGCTTTTTAGGTAAAGGAAGTGACCATATGGATGTTGTCGTCATCGACAGGTGAGTAAGCTTGAAACTCGGCGTCGACAAAATCTGGATCGGACCGGACCGGATCACGGATCGGATCAAGGAAAAAAATTCAAAATTCAAAATTCAAAATTCAAGATTCAAAATTCAAAATTTTGTTGAGCAAATTACTCTAGAGTGACTACTGTGAGCAGAACGTTTTATTTAATTCAGGTGTGACATTCCTTTATTCTTTTATAATATCAAGCCTACTGGGAGCTGGTCACAGATGAATTTTTTTCAGGCTGTTGGGTTTTGATTGCGATGGTCAATCATGTCTTCTTATCTTTCTCCGCAGTTCAGATAAATGATATTTCGTATATTCGCTTGCATCAAAGGTAAACTGTCATAAAACGAGTCAGCATGGTAATAATAGGACGAACGTATGAATCGAAACACAAAAACTAAAAACACTAAAAAAGTTAAACACCTGATGATTTCAAACAATTTCCGTTTCTGAGACAAGTCTATGCTTTTATAAGATGTGAGTTTGGAATACGATATTTCGTACTGGAATAAAACGAAACAAACCATTTGTATTTCAAGGAAATATAGCTGTTTTACAAAAAATTATAAGAATAACATCGATAGTTGTAACGATAACGCAACCCGAGAATAAACAACGTTTTAGGAGTTACGTCACGATTTTTAGAGTCATCAGTTTTTAGGGTCGTAAAGAGTTGCTTTTATATGGAATAAAACCTTAAAATGATCGTGCTCTAGGATAGAAAGCACTTAAGAGGCAAGAACAAATCAAAACGGAATGAGGATCGTTAAGGATGGCAAAGATTAACGAGGACTGCAAATGACGAACTTGAAAAACTAGGCTAGTTTTTTCAAGATGCGCAAATCGTGACGTAGCTCCTTTAAAGCAAGTCATGTCCTTAAGCTTTCGTACGTAAGCTTTCTCATTAACTGTAACGCTAATTAATGTTGTTGTTCCTAGCGAAAGTAAGTTAACCGTGGCGACTTGCGATTGAACCAGAGCTATTACTCAAATACAAACAACTCGTGATGGCGTTAATGGGGGAACACTGCCTTGCGTTTGGTTAGCCCATGCGACTTCCGGCGATAGCGTGACAAAACAACCTCACTTATCTCCCCAGCACTACGAGCTGAATGACAGACAGCACGTGCTGGATCGGACAAGAGTATCGGTTAGCAAGCGATGTTCAAAGGCGATGAAAAAACAACAAGCTTGGGGGAAGTCGCTGCGCAGACTTAACCGCACCACACAGGAGTGACCCCTTGTTTATTATGCAGGAAGACATGACCAACCTCGTCTCCAAAGGGAGGGAGGGAGGGAAAATTAAACGATAGATTTACAATAAGTAATAGCTACGTTGCTTAGACGAACTCAGAATGGACTCCGAACAGTTTTCCCAGCTTTTATACGGAGACGTTCGTCTGCTTGTAAGCCAGTAGAAAAGGCTGTACTACCGAACAGCTTACCCTAACACGTGTAACATCTTAAACATGAATAGTGCTTTAATGCTTTGCACCAATGCTATGGTACGTTATAACGTTCAGAAGATAACAAAGCTACAATGTTTTAGGTTTAGCTACAATAACGCTTACAGTTTGTTGACCTTTGGAATATAACTGCTCAATAGCTCTATAGAAAGTGATGCCGCCATGAACGGCTCATTCAGAACGTACGTCACGCTCCATTAACTATATTTTACTGGCGTGACAGTAAAATCTCATTTAATGTCGTTGTTCCTAGCGAAAGTAAGTTAACCGTGGCGACTTGCGATTGAACCAGAGCTATTACTCAAATACAAACAACTCGTGATGGCGTTAATGGGGGAACACTGCCTTGCGTTTGGTTAGCCCATGCGACTTCCGGCGATAGCGTGACAAAACAACCTCACTTATCTCCCCAGCACTACGAGCTGAATGACAGACAGCACGTGCTGGATCGGACAAGAGTATCGGTTAGCAAGCGATGTTCAAAGGCGATGAAAAAACAACAAGCTTGGGGGAAGTCGCTGCGCAGACTTAACCGCCACTGATGCATGCAAGGCAATGCATCCCCCCAAGCCATGGAAGCCGGTGAGAAGCTAGTTCGGCGAGAAACGTTCAACAATGTTAGCCATCCTGGGAGCTACTGACTCTAATGTAGATTGGGGAGTTCGTATATAAAGCTGGTAACAGTCTGAGGACCAGCGACCCATGACTTTAATAAGCCAGTCTGGCAAGCCGGCAGCAGCGGCAACCGACGCAGCACCTATGCGGAAGCTATGGCCCTTGAGACTCTGGTAAGGAAGACCTGCGACCCTCGAACTGTCCCGTAGAAGGTGCGAAACCGCTCCCCGAGTAAGCAAATTACCTGACTGGAAGTAAAATAAGGGACCCTGTTGCGGCCGTGCTAAGAGAAAGTACTCTCGCATAGCCGAGACCGCGCAAAGGGTGGACGAAGTGCGAGCGATGGTGAGAGATTGCCCTCGCCTGTAAACATCTGTTTTTGAAGATTTTAGCTGCACCGTCATGCGCTGCGGGCATGCCAGGGTTGGATGAAAGGCTATACAATCAGTAGAAAGATCAAAAAGCGGTCTAAATTTGCGAACACTGTTGTAGGTAAATTCACTGCATCGCAGGAAGGCGAAAAAGGCTAAATTGAAGGCGGCCCAGATCATGGAGAAATCCCGGGGGCTAAGCCATGATTGCAGAACAGGACGGATTGCCGAGAGAACCTGAGGGGTAACCGGTTGACGGCGAATACGCTGTTCGCCTTGGTAGCGGAGAATACCGCGTAAAACCTTGTGGAGAAGAAGCTTGCCCTTCAGAGGGTCACTGTACCCAGCAGTGATATGGAGGTTGCGAACAGCTACTAAATAGAGTTTAATTGTGCTATGACGCACCGTTCTAGCGAGATAGGAGGCAAAATAAATAAGAGTACCCTCGGAGGCGGGTAGGACATCCCCGTCTGGACCTAGGAGACGATTCATCGGGCAGAATTGTAAAAAGCGTTTTTCCCCACAGCTGTAGGCTCGATTTGTGTTCTTGGAAAGACCCCAAGAAGCGTAGGTGAGCACTTCCTCTCTCAAAGGGTCATTAGTGAAGGCGGGATGGTACAAGGAATCTGGTCGGCGTCGGGTGCGAGGGCCCAGAAACGCTGCATCTGAAAGCGGGAGAGGGCATCAGCAATCTCATTTGAAACCCCAGGGACATGACGGGCCCGTACAAGAAAATTATGTTCCATGGATAGGAGAACAAGCTTTCTGACCAGTTCCATCATAAGGGGAGCTTTTGAATGCCCCGAATTTATGATAGATACCACTGATTCATTATCACACCAAAACTGCAGACGTTTTCCCTTGAAAAGTGGGTGCCATATAGCGCAGGCAACAACGATGGGGAAGAGTTCTTGCCACTCAATGCTTATACCCCGCTCTCGGTTCAAAAGCATATGGGGAGGCCAGTGCCCTTGGAACCACTTTCCCTGAAAATAACCGCCGAACCCCACGGAGCCCGCTGCGTCAGTGTAGAGCTCTAGGTCTGGAGTAGGGGTAGTGGTGGACTCAAGAAAAAGGGAGCGCCCGTTCCATTTGGAGAGGAAAACTTTCCACATATCGAGGTCCCTAAAGAACTCTCTGTTAAGCCTGATGTGATGAAAACGACTAGGGACACCCTTAGTTAAATTAATGGCGCGTTGAAGGAAAGTCCTGCCGGGGACTACCACTTTACATGCAAACTGGAGAGTACCAATGAGTGATTGTAACTCAACCAGGCGCACGGAGCGGCGTTTCTTAAAGGATGTCAGCAAGTCATAAGTCCTGGAAAGTTTGTCCTGGGGTAAGCGGGCCTCCATGCGAATGCTATCTAAAACGATCCCCATAAATTCTATTTCTTGGGAGGGGCCTATAGTCTTGGACGCTACTACCGGGGCCCTAAGTGACATGAATACCCGTAAAAGAGTGCTGAAGCTAGTAAGACAAGCTAATCTAGAACTTTCAGCGATGAAGAAGTCGTCCAGGATGTGAATGACCCGCTGGAGACCATAGTTATGTTTTAGGATCCACTCGAGCCCATCGGAGAGCTGATTAAAAATGAACGGGGCACTGCGAAGTCCGAAGGGTAAGTACATGTCCACATAGTATTGAGATTTCCACAAAATACCCAGTAAGTTCCAGTCTTCGGGGTGGATTGGTATAAGGCGAAAGGCTGATTTAAGATCAGTCTTAGCCATAAAGGCTCCCTTTCCCAGGGACTGGAGGATATGAATTGCATCGTCTACCCGAACATAGCTCAGGGAATAGGGATCCTTAGCAATGTGGTCATTTATACTATTTCCCTGTGGGTAGGAGAGGTGATAAATAGTTCGCCAGTCATTTGAGTGTTTTTTAGGAATAACTCCCACTGGATGACACTGGAAATTTGCTAAGGGAGGGGCAGGATAGGGACCGGCTACCCGTCCTAAGTTCACTTCCTTTTGCAGGTTGGCAGAAACTACATCAGGGTGCTGCGTTGCAGATATAAGGTTGGGGGAAATCCGGGCTGAACGCGGCCCACAATAACCAATACGAGCGCCTTCTTTAAGCGTACTTAGCAAATTAAAGACAAAATTACGATCTGGGTGATCGGTTAATTCTAAATCTAAGCGATAAATGTCAATAGGTGAGGATACTAATGGCTTCTGATGACGCCTTTGCTGCTCCACTTTACTTCTTGCTTCGCTCACTGGGTCTGGGGACTCCCGCGTTCCGGGCTTGGCCACTGGATTGTTGCTGAGGGCAGTCTTGGACGGTGTGGCCGTTTGAGTAGCAGCGGCGGCACACGTGCGGGTAGCTGCAGTTTCGGCGCCGGCACCCAGAGGACTTGTTGAAGTCAAAGCACACCGTCTGGGAACGACGCTGTTTTCTGTAGGGGTCAGCGGAAGGACAGACATCTTCAGCGTGATAGGGACTCGAGCAGATACCGCAATGGGGCTTAGCTAGGCCCGAGAAGGTCACCGTCCATAACTCCAGGTCTACTTTGTCCCACTGAAGGGACAAATTGGAAGAGGCACGGCGACGAAATTGCTGGTCGTAGGAAAGCCAAGCAAGACCCTTGAATTTAGTTACCGCGCGACTAATTATCTGCTGGTACTTAATCAGCTCAAGGGCCCGTCTTGGATAGGCAGTTACAATGACCAACATGTACACCATGTAGGCCTCCAGCCACTTCTGGAAAGAGTCTATAACGGGTTTTCTTTTCCTAACCATGGTGACCGGGGAACCCAGGGGACCTGAGGACGAGTCGTCTAAGCGGAGCTGAATTTCAGGGGCCTGGGACTGATACAAGTTGTCAGGTAAGAGTAAGGCAAGATCAACGTACTCACCCCGGAGTATTTTGTCCTCCATATTACGGTCCACTGGCCTCGACAGACCCAAAGGAGACGCCATACCCGAAGCTGCGAGAGTTTGGCTGGAGGGCGTTGGGCTGAAGGCGCTGTTTGTACGAACGGCGTCCAGAGCGCTGTGTACGGACCGGGATACGATGTCCTCAATGGCAGAACGCTGCGCTGGACTGAGGGCGTCTCTTTGATCAGTAGAGTGATTAGTATGGAAGAGATCTTCCTCTGTATCTGACTGCAGCATGTCCTCAATAGAAGACAGCGAGGCGCGGTCGGAGAGGGCGCTGTCCTCCGGAATGCTGAGACGCCGGCCTTGAGTGGCGTCGATTTCACTGGCTGTAGTGGACGGCTGTTGTGTGGATGTTTTGTTCGCCGTATGACGAGTGCGTTGAGGCCGACCAGGTCTTCGTTTAGATTGACTGGCCTTTCCCGTCGATGCTCGCTTGAGCCGGGCGAGGAGTTGCACTTTGGAGCCTGTTATGGGCAAATTCAGCGATTGAAGACGGAGTTTGAGGACCTCGCTGGATAGCTTCGATAGGTCCTCACTTCTGGTAGCGACCCGAGCAGTATTCGACGAGCGGCGAGAGCGAGCCATGGAAGGTTTACAAAAATTAAACGATAGATTTACAATAAGTAATAGCTACGTTGCTTAGACGAACTCAGAATGGACTCCGAACAGTTTTCCCAGCTTTTATACGGAGACGTTCGTCTGCTTGTAAGCCAGTAGAAAAGGCTGTACTACCGAACAGCTTACCCTAACACGTGTAACATCTTAAACATGAATAGTGCTTTAATGCTTTGCACCAATGCTATGGTACGTTATAACGTTCAGAAGATAACAAAGCTACAATGTTTTAGGTTTAGCTACAATAACGCTTACAGTTTGTTGACCTTTGGAATATAACTGCTCAATAGCTCTATAGAAAGTGATGCCGCCATGAACGGCTCATTCAGAACGTACGTCACGCTCCATTAACTATATTTTACTGGCGTGACAGTAAAATCTCATCTGTAACGCTCACATCTGACACGAAAAAGTAGCCGAGAATTAGCTACTGATACTAACAACAATTTGAAAAACGAGAATAAGAGGTTCACGCCAGCTTCGAGCCAACTAACGTTCAGATATAACTACATCTGCCTGTTCATTACAATTTAAATTCGTCGTAAATTAGGCGCTTATCTGGCTTTTTAAATGACCTCTTGTCATTCTCTGTAATTAACATGTCATTGCGTCAAATTCGGGATTCTTTTTAACATATTTTAGTTTTCCACTTTTATTTTTTATTTATCATTATCTTATAAACGATTTGACTTTTTTTTTTTGTTTTTGTTTTTGTTTTCTTTAAAACGTTTTTTTTTTTCTGCGATCCGATCCGTGATCCGATCCGTGATCTGATCCGTGATCCGATCCGTGATCCGATCCGTGATCCGATCCGTGATCCGGTCCGTGATCCGAATTGTGATCCGGTCCGGTCCGATCCAGATTTTGTCGACGCTTAAAATCTTCGTCTCACTTTTGGGTAGTAATATAAGCTTATAGATGAGCGCGAAACTCGAGCTTAAGACCGGCACGGTTCAGGAGCCATACTCCACATGAGTCGAATCGAATTGGAAGTTAGTCCGACTCGGATAAATTTACACCGACGTAACCGGTTCAAAAATAATGCACTACTAACAAATTTACTCGATCTTTACTTGTGATGTTTTAGCGACTCTGACTTTATGACAGTTACGGATGTCAAAGACAACGTCAGCCCTAGTGATCCAGAATCTATGTGGGAAAGCGAGAGTACAAGTGCTTCAATTTTTAAGGTAGTATTATGTAGACAAAGATCTACTGTAGTACGAACTGAGAATTATGATTTGAACACGGTAGCTGTTTGCTCTATAAGCTAAACGCTTTAGACAGGAAGGCGTGGATTGAGTTGACTGACGCTGGTCAAATGTCAAAAATGAGCAAATTTCATGGGCTTCCGAAAACAGTTTGGTTGTCACTCGTGTTGGCATCACCATACTTATCACTTTTTTATCATTCTTACATTTGCTGTGACCATATGGACATCAGCATACACTGATTAAGTTCAAGATACTCTTTCGCTGCCACTATTATGAGAACAACACGAGCCGTGAAAGAAAAGACCGCGCTGTATGTCAAATTACAGCCACATTTCAAACAAATGAACTAAAAAAGTTTGCTCACAATACATAGGTGACGCCATCCATATTCCGGTGCTTCGGAAATTTTTTGTAATACTTGAATGACTTATTAAAGTAACGTTAAAAGAACATCAGCACTACAGTTCGAGGCAAAAGGATTGTTTTCCCAATTGAAAGTGACGTGAAACGGGCTCAAGTACGACAATCGAAATTTCTTCTCAGCGCAAACTGAAAAGGATCTGTAACAGTGTAAGGTTTTGGATTAAAATTTTGAATGGTAATAAATGAAATAATACTTATAATTTACGGTTCGCAGAAAGAATTGTGGAAAGTGACCGCTGTTTTGAGTAGCTCTTCCCTTGAAAGCACTCCAGAGAAAAAGTATGGAGTTGCGGATGGTTGTAAGCTCATAAATAAAGGAGTGTAAAGAAAGGTTAGTATGAGAGAAACGCACACCCTGCTAATTCACCTTACTGTTTTGAACCTCAACACAGACACATATATCACATTTTTCAACTATAGAAATGAAAAAGACTAATGCTTTTGATTTATGTTTTCTAGGTCTAAAGCAAGGCGCTTTCTGTATGAGGACTCTGAAGAATTCGAAGATAGTGACCCACCCCCTGAGTATCACTGGAAAAGTTGAAAATTTACAGAGTATGTAAATAACATGTAATTAACATGTAAATAACCAAAAAAAGACTGTAAAGAATAATTTACATGATTTTTCCCCTTTTACATGTTTTGGAGGTTTCATGTAAATAACATGTAAATATTTTAAGTGAAACATGTAAATGATGAAGAAAACACTGTAAATGTTTCAAAGCAAAGGGCTAAGATCATGTAAATAACATGTAAACTGTTCCTGCAAATACTGTAAATAGCCTGTAAATTTCTTGTGATTCAATCTGGAAACCCGTAAATAACATGTAAATTTAATGCAGGGAGGGTGCCATAATACTGTAAAAAACATGTAAATAAAAAAGGGGAGGCTGTAAACAACATGTAAATAAAAAAAGGGAGGCTGTAAATAACATGGAAAATGAAAACAGGAGCCTGTAAATAACATGTAAATCGAAGAAGGGAGCCTGTAAATAACATGTAAATCGAAAAAGGGAGCCTGTAAATAACGTGTAAATCGAAAAAGGGAGTCTGTAAATAACATGGAAATCAAAAAAGGAGCCCATAAAGAACATGTAAATCAAAAAAGGGAGCCTGTAAATAACATGTAAATGGAAAAAGGGAGCCTGTAAATAACATGTAAATCGAAGATGGGAACCTGTAAATAACATGTAAATGGAAAAAGGGAGCCTGTAAATAACATGTAAATGGAAAAAGGGAGCCTGTAAATAACACGTAAATGGAAAAAGGGAGCCTGTAAATAACATGTAAATGGAAAAAGGGAGCCTGTAAATAACATGGAAATCGAAAAAGGGAGCCTGTAAATAACATGTAAATGGAAAAAGGGAGCCTGTAAATAACATGGAAATCGAAAAAGGGAACCTGTAAATAACATGTAAATTGAAAAGGGGAGCCTGTAAATAACCTGTAAATTGAAAAAGGGAGCCTGTAAATAACCTGTAAATTGAAAAAAGGGAGCCTGTAAATAACATGGAAATCGAAAAAGGGAGGCAGAAACCCTGTACGATAAATGACTTGCAAATAATAACTTGAAGAAAAATGCATGGAATGTACTGTTTTATTGTAATCAAATCTGTTGACCTTAATTATAATAGTAGAAAATATGCAAATTTATACAGAATCAGAAATTTATTGCAATCAGAACAAACTCAGTAAAATTCAAATAGTTTTTATATGCCATGAATAAGGTTTACAATGTATACATTGCAACAAATAAAACATGTTTTCTTTTCTATCCATAACAAGACGACTTAAATGTAATTTTGTGCATGCCCAAAATATTTTAAAATACCATGACTGAGCTCCTTTAACCAAATTCAAGCACTTTTCGAGAAGACTACTAAAATTCAAGACCTTTTCAAGATTGTGCGAAACCATGTCATATTGAGCCCTATTTAATTCATAAATAATAAAATGATTAAGAACTATACTGTTGTCAGCTACAACTAGTGAAAATTTTGCAATTTAGGTGTATTACTAAATTAAAATTGTTTGCGAATGGATACCTGTCTTAAATATATACTAAATCCACAAAGTCAAATGCAACATAATGATAATACCTTTGTCATAAAATGAATGAATAAACTGTTTTTTCTTACTAAGTAATTAATGTAGGATTAAATTGGCCTTAATAATGAGAAATGGGGGAGGCATCATGGCCTCGTAGTTACATGTAGTGCGCTCAACTCCTGATCGAGCGATCCGGGTTCAAGCTCTAGGCAGGTATGTTCTGTTGTGTTGTTGAGCAGCACACTTTACTCTCAGTGCCTCTCCACCCAGGTGTATAAGTGGGTAGCAGCGAATTTAATGGTGGGGTAACCCTGCAATGGACTGGCATCTCATCTAGGGGGAGCAGAAATAGTCCTAGTCGCTTCCTGCTACAGAAAGCAGGATAAGCTCCAGCCTGTTGGGCCACGTGGCTCGTATGCAGACTTTACCTTTACCTTATTATGAAAATTACTGCAATGTAAGTGTGAAGTATTGATCAACTTTTTTCATAGAGTGAATTGTCCCTTTGAAGTAACAGAAAATAGGGAGAAAAAACATTTACCACAAGATAGAGGTTGACATTTTAAATTCATCATAAAAACATTCATGCCAAAGGAATACTACATTGCATAACATAAAACAAGGCTTCTGACATCTTTTAGGCTATGTTTACAAAGTCACAGTTTCCTTATTTTTCCAAAACTGTACAGAATCCATACAGTACAAACATTTTGGACCCCTAACAAAACATTCACTGTAAACAATATTCAGACTGGTGAAGATCCAAAATTTTCCTTTTTTTGTGATAACAAACTGTACTGTAAACAAAAAAAAAAAAAGAACAACAACAACAACAATTCATAAGGGCCTGTTGAAATTGAAAGGCCTATCTAGTACCACAGTTCCCGTAATACAACATAAGTTAATAAATTACTGTTCTGGTACTACATGTATGTAAACATAGCCTTTGCTTTTTATGATGAAATCTTATAGCTGCTGTATTGAACAGTAAGAATCAACCTAGCAATCTAAGATATTTAAATTTAATGCTAATTCATTAACACAGGTAAGTGATACTTCAAAGCATTAAAAATAATGTTTAAAGTGGTTGAATTTATGCCAGAAAGCTGCCAGAGCATATCAAAGTGTTGAAGGTCACCACGTTAGACTGTAATGCACCAGGCGCCCATTTCTCGAAGGTTCCAAAAAGTTTTCGCACCCAGAAAGCCATACCAAAATCTGAAATCTTATGCTTACAGAGCTGTTTTAATCGCTTATTCTCAATATGAACAGAGGTTTCCTTCACACAAGAAGTTTCAGGCATATACAGCTCTTAGTTTTTAGACACAGATCAATTAAAGATGGCTTTGTGGCCCCGAAAAGTTTCCAGGGCCTTCAAGAAATGGGCCTTGGACCCCTTATAGAGTCATAAGTACTGTAGACTTCTCAGTGGCTGATTTTTTCCTGATCAAGCATCAATGCCAAGGAGTATGCAAGTATTGACCACTCTCAATTTTACTTCATCCTACGAGAAACATAAAACATTTCGTTAAATAAGATAAGTTATGTCTGAGTACGAATCAGCAAATTCTGTGTATGATATCAATCAGTGAATTTTACATTGGAGTTATTATTTTGTTTGTTATCATTCCAATTTATACTGTGACCTTTGAAATTGGACTGTAGCCGGTCATGTTGACTGGCCAAAATAATTTTAGCTCTGTCACGTCTCGTTTCTGACCGGTCAGGATATTTATGCAAAAATCAAGTACATGTAATGTGAGCCAAATTAAACCCACAAATAGAGTTTGTTTGTTCCAGTCATTGCTAGACCATTTAAAAATTGGCTTAATATTTTTCTGAACAGATTTAACCCCAGTCACTTGAATGGCATTCCTATTGATCTTGAACGCATGACAAACAGCAAGCGAATGGTCTTTTGCCGTTTGAACAGATACATGTATGCATTGGTGTATGTTTTCATTAGAGGTCATAATAAAAAAGAGATTTAAAACTCTCAGATTTACAGTTGGGGATTTGATTGTTTATTCAAGAATGAACAACGTGACCGTCTCAACATGACATGACTGGTCAACATGACCGGTGAGTGAAGTTTTTGGCCATTCAAGTCACCATTCTGGCCAGACATTGCCCGTTGACCGGCCATTATTTTGAGCCCTGAATATTCATCAATCAAACAGATCTTACATCTACATCTGTAGCTACTGTGTGACAAAAACTTTGCATCTCTGATTGGAAGGCACTGAATGTCAGAGGATGTAGAAGAACTAAACTCAAAATGTGTGGCAGTAAATATTCAATGTTCACTATCTTCTACATCGTAATATTCATGCACAATAAATCAAACTCCTATCAAACAATGTTTAAATAATAAGTCAAGTTATTTGCAGGCACAATTTGATTGTTTCTTACACGCACTTATGCTCTATTGGTGGACAAAGGTACAGCTGATGTCATAAATGTTTGTTTTTGTTTCTTTGTTATGTATTACGAAGCAGATAGATTCTACGTTGTCGTGCATCTGTTCAGTAATAGATCACTGAAGACATCAAAATGTGGTAAGAACATCAGTAACACATGCCTGAAAAATTCACAGATTCTGTGACACACTCTGGTAATGGGTTATGTGAATATTTTTTGTTTTTACCACATTTTGGTGTTATCTGTGATCTACTCAGGGCAGGAAAAAACCAGGTCTGATTTCCTCAGCCAAGTAAATTTTGGTCTTGGGCAAGTGAAAATAGAAGTTCAGTGGCCCGGTGGGCAAGTGAAATTACCATGTAGCCTCAGTAGTCTTGTGAGTCTGACTGAATGCCAGCTTGATAAATGATAATTTCCAGTCATTCCATTTCAAAACTTAAGACCTAAAGATTACTTAATTATTAGGTTGAAAGCAAGAATTAGTTAGGAATCCGAGCGTACTTCATTCGCATTCGTCCTCTGATTTCCTTACTGGCCATCACACTGGCAACCAATATTTAAATGGGGGCAAGTGAAAACTGAAATTGACTGGCCCAGTGGGCAAGTGACTTACAATTGTTTTTCCTGCCCTGCTACAGATGAATGAACAGATGCATGACACATGAAACCTGCATGTATTTGGTAAGAGCCCAATTTCGTACAAGTAAAATGTACAGCTGTAACAGGTCTCTAAAATGCTGTCTGGTCATCCCAGGGTAAGGCAATTGATTGAAATTGATCCATAAATTGATATAAATCAATAAATTGAAATTAATGTAAGTGTTATCAGTGCTATCAATCAATGGAAAGAAATTCATACTCACATGCTAGAGAAGTTTCAAGTTATCAATTTGATTTTACCAAATTTATCAGTCATTAGAGAATCAATTGAAAGTTGGCTTCTCTTTGTTAGTTCACATAAACTGTAGAAAAATTGTGTCCCTCAACAAAATGTTTGATTGTAACTTTTTTATGTAGATTTCAAAGGCACTACCAAAGATCCCCAAAACATAGTCCCCGATACATGTATGCCAGCAAAATATTCTGTTTACAAGATACAATGTTATGTTTTTATGCAATTGTATTGATGATTTCATATTTCACTTTATATCTTTTGTTCATTTCTTCCTTATTAAATGTTGCTTAAAAGATAAGCTAGTATCAGCAAAATTGATAATGCTTATTGAAAATTTGATCACAATCAATTACTCATGACGAATTCTTTTATTGATTTCTGATATCATTGACTAATTCCTATTGATGGTTATGAAATAATCGATTGACTATACTGTGTCGTCCAAGACAAGTAGATTTTCCTGCCTGGGCAAGTTACTCTTCCTTTTTTTTTTCAAGTCCTGTGTAGTTTTCATGGCAGTTTGAGGTACATGTATACCTCTTTATAAAGTATCGTGGTTTTTTTTTTTGTGAAAGAAAAATTCACAACATTTAGCTTACTATCAGCACCAGTGGGTGCAATGTCCATGTACAGTTGTGTAGCATATTGTAACTTGCATGTAGGTACAATTGTAGATACTTGAGTAACTTCAGAATACTTACACTAGCATAAGAAAAATTTCTCTGCTGAAGATGGCACATTACATTTTAGCTTACTAGCATTCACATCAGAGGGCAACATAACCTTACAAGAGAATGCATCAGCCAATAAGCCAATAACAAATGTCGCATGCTCATACTCAGTTATCGAGAACAGATAATAACAGATAATAAAGCCCTTTATGCACAGCAGGTAAACATCAACAAAGTCGATTCCACAAGCAATGTAACTTCTCCTTGATAATGACACATTCACAACCAAAGGCAAAACGAAATGTATACGTATCTTGACGTTACTTTACTAAACTCGTTCAATTTATGCAAAACTTGCTTACCTGTTGTTGTTGCCTGTGATCGCTATTTTCAGCTTCTGGGTAAGGGAAAACTTTGCCTTGAAACCGTGCACGATGACGAAGCGAAGGTAGAGTGGATTTTGGCCCCTAAAACAGAGCTCGGGTTCGATGCAGGTTCCAACGAACTGCCAAACATGGCGGGAGAACCGAGAGGACCTGGTACCTAACATGAAGACCGCTGATTCCTGTTTGTTGGAGATCGGGCACTCACAAGGCTGGTATGCTCTTACAAAGGGACTGGGATAACAGTGACGGCAATGAAAGCACAGAACGGTAGAAATCACCAAAAAAAAACAAAAAAACACAAAACAAAACAAAAAAACAAAATGTCATTTTGGGTACCGAAAAAAAGTCAGCTATCATTTTCGTAAAGGCGATAAGTCCTAACGTTTTCGGGAAATGGACAAAAAAGCCCTAATAAGTACGAGATACACAAGCTCCTCTAGAATAACCGAACAGATAATTTTTTTTTTTTTGCGCAACCTAAAATTAACCTACAGAGCTTTGAAAGTACACCAGATAGCCTAAAACAGCGTTTCAAAGCATTCGAGAGAAAACGGTCGTTGGGCCGGCTGTGTCCCTTATGGTTCCCTGCCTAACCTAACTCGCGTCAGTTCAAACTCGGTCACCGGGGCTCTTTCCGTCTTGAGCTCACACAACACGTGACGCTTTCATGGTCCTTCATGAATGAATACGTACGTGTCCGAGAATTAATTTTTCTCTTTTCTAGAGACGAAAGCTTGGGACGCCTGCATGTGCAGTAACAATTCTAGTTTTATTTTGTCGTTGTGGATGCGCGGAAAGTTCACAAGAAGACAGCTTACTGCGGTGTCGATCAATGCAGCGATTTAGTTTGGTGCATACCTTCTAACCCAACTTCAATTTAAAGCAAACTATAGCACACACTTGGATTTTAGAGAAGTTCAAATGCTTCAACGTAAAAGGCACCTTAATGGAGGCTTCACGGTAGGTTTACGGAGCTTTAGGGCGGTGTAACATTTTAACTTTACGCGCCTTTAAAAGGTCCCATTTATATGTTCTCGGTTACCCGAGACAACTCTTCCTCTCTCTCCCCCCCCCCCCCCCCGTCCCCCCAAGTTTAACCTGGCCGGGGTAACTTTTCATTTATTTCTTTGCAAAATCCAACCAACCGTTTCCAAGAGGATAGCGAACCTGTCGGCAACTTGGAATTTACATCATTTCAACGGTCTCCGTTGGTTGAACCGTTACACCAGAGTTATATTAAATAAGCCCACTTTTCCGTTACATGGTTTTTGCAGGGTTTAGGCAGGCCTTCTCTTAAATTTAGATCTTTTTGTTCTAAGAGTCTCCATTTTACATTAACGTGGTCTTAACAGTTTTTCGAAAAGCCCCCTTTATCTCATTCAGATTGTTTTCACAGCCTTTGTAAGGTCCCCCTTTTTAATTTACATGTTTTTAGCAGGCTATTTACAGCCCCCCACTGCACCCGTGCAACTTCTAGGTTTTCCATTTACATGGTTTTTACATGTTTCTTACAGGCCCCCTTTTTTTCATTGACATGGTTTTTACATGTTTCTTACAGGCCCCCTTTTTTCATTGACATGGTTTTTACATGTTTCTTACAGGCCCCCTTTTTTCATTTACATGGTTTTTACATGTTTCTTATAGGCCCCCTTTTTTCATTTACATGGTTTTTAAATGTTTCTTACAGGCCCCCCTTTTTCATTTACATGGTTTTTACATGTTTCTTACAGGCCCCTTTTTTTCATTTACATGGTTTTTACATGTTTCTTACAGGCCCCCTTTTTTCATTTACATGGTTTTTACAGGGTTACAAACATAACATTTCCAGACTTTTTACAGCATTCGCTTGAATTATTTACACGTTTCTTACATGGTTTAGCAAAGCAATTTACATGTTTTTTACAAAGGCAGATACTGTAAAAGTGCGTAAAATATTTTACAGGTTTTTACATGTTCTTCAAATGATCATTGTTGACAAAAACAATGTAAATCACTATTTACAGAACATTTACATGCTGTACTAAAAGCTGTAAATTTCCTGTAAATTTATTTTACAAAACCCTAACATGTAAATTGTAATTTACAAAGAATATAAATCAATATTTACATGCTGTAAATTAAAATTGACATGTCCATGTAAATTTTCAACTTTTCCAGTGTATGTATATTTTCTTATTTCATTGGTGTTATTTAATTATTTATTGGTTTCATTTAATTCGGATTTTGTTGTTTGGCTTAAACTGAGGGCATAATAATGGCGTTGTCACCATTGTAAAACCCCTGGAATTTTAAAAAGTTCTTCTAGGACTTTCTAGGGCCCTGAAAAATTCCTTCGAAAAATTGTCCACCTAATCCTGGAATTTTCCAAAGTCATTGCTTAATTAAAAAGTGAATGAAAATACTATCATAGCCATTTCCACTAACACTCTTGTGCTTATATACACCTAAGCTCTCACACTTGTGAAAAGCAGGGGGATCCAAATAATGTGTTCATTAGAAGCATTCAAACCCACCCCAACCCTCTCCTCTTGGTGCTGGCGACAGCAACCCAGTTTCAAAACCTGGAGACGTATTGCACCTCTCAATATGTATCTAGTGTTATGACAATAGATCCAACAGTTAACATTGGTAAGTTCAGTGTTACCCCTGTAACGTACCAGGATCTGCTTCTGATTTCAAAAGGAACAGGGGAGCACCCTATTTGCATTGGGCCACTGCTCATTAGCCAAGACTTGACATATGATGTTTTTAGTGACTTCATCCATTGTATACAAAAGAACTGCCCCTCTCTGAAACAAGGTTTGCGATCTTTTGGTACAGACGGGGAAAAGGTATTAGGAAGAGCGCTAGCTGGAGGGTTTCCTGACAGTGTCAAGCTTAGGTGTATGAGCCATTTTAGAAACAACGTAAAGGAACACCTGAAAGATGTTGACACAGAAAGCAAAAGTACAATCATTAAACAGGTGTTCGGACAAAATGATGGTGATGGAGTCTATAAAGAGGGTCTCTTGGATGCTGACTCGGCGGAGCTTTTCCAAAGCCTTTTTGAGTCAGTTAGGGACGGTTGGAGGGAAATATCTCATTCTTTTGTGTCTTGGTTTGATAGTAAAATCCCCACTATCAAAGAGTCGATGCTTGCAAATGTCAGAAAGGCGACAGGCTTGGGTTCCCCACCAACATAATTTTACACCTATAGCTCTGAGAGTAACAATCATGTTATTAAGCACAAAGAACGTTATCGAGAAGTTTCCCGGCGTCAGTTTGTTCAGGACATGAAAGAATTTAGGAAAGATTATGACGATGACTTCGTGAAAGCTATCACTGGCCGTGGTGAGTACAAAATGAAGTACTCGCATCTTCAGCTTAGCCGGCTGATCAATGGTTTAGCATGACTCTTAAACAGCGAGAGTCATATGTTAAAAAAATTCGAGGTTTGACAATGCTTGAGGTGTTGCAGGGGAACAGCAGCCGTCTTCAGAGTTTAGGAGTATGAGCGGAAACCCAATTACAAACATCTAGTTTATCCGTCTCTTGGAAAAAGGTACAAATCCCCCTTGACGAGGTAGTTCTTGAGAGCATGTGGACAAAGGCTGCCAAACTTTGTACTTCTCCTAGTGCGATTCAGTGTACACCCTATTGTGAAGAAAACGCTCCTGGGTAATCAAGGAGCAAGCCTTTCGCCTGAGGTAGAGAGCCATGCACTTAGCCAGGCTCAAGTTCAATCCTATGGATACGAGACAGTATCCTCAGATATCCCGCGGCTTGCCGATAGCTGTCCTGCTGAAAGCAGCATATTGCCCCATCTCGAAGAACAGGGAAATCAATTTTCCTTTCTGGAATTCCTTTATGACACTAATGTACTGCAATTACGAAATAGCTCTGCAACTGAGACGACTTCTCCTGCCTATCCACAAAATGCGGCTACTATGCAATCTGAAAACATGGACTCATCGCAACGCCAAGCTATGGCAGTTCAAACTCCCCAAGCTTGTTATAATCAAGCAAGGACGCCCAAACCCTCTTTCCCAATGTCAGATTGTAATTATGTTGTGGGTACCACATGGGGAAATGCGAGAAAGTGCTTTGGGTGTAAACACGAATTTCTGCCTGCCTCTGTGCCTGATAATCAGTCTGTTCTTGTCAGACCCGAATCTGACTGGTATTTCGACAAGCAGTCTAAGACATAGCGTTTAGGACGGAAATCAAATCGATATTATCATATGTCTCTGCAATGTGTGCAGAGAAACAACCCACATTTTTCAGCTACTCAGTTAATTGTTCCAGCTACTACACCAGCAGCCGTGAAGGCAGTTTTATTTGAAAGATTTGGGATGTATCTTAAGAATTTTTAAATTGCCATTTGTTCGACGTTAGGGTCATGACGATACTGAATGGTGATGGCGTCTCTAATAAATACTGATATGTTTTTTTATGTTCAGAATTTTCTTGAGTTCTCAATTACTGAGGCAAATATTATTGTCTTTTTCAAAACAGAGGTTATTAGAGTTTTCATCACCTGGGGTGGATCTGAGTTAAAAATAGTTTAATTAAGGTTTCACTGCTCCAGAAAGATGATAATATCTCTTATAAATGCTGATATGTCTTTCTCGTTTTTGTGAAAAAGCCTGTTAATTTTCTTGAGTCCTCAATCACCGAGACAAATTTAATTATCTTTTCCGAAACAGAGTTTATTAGTGTTGTTATCACCTGTAGAAGATTTGAGTTAAAATAGTTTAATTAAGAGTCCCTGTCCATAAAAATGGAAAATAACTCGGCAAGGGTCGAAAATTCGATTTCACTCATATTTTTATGGTAGATAGGCTAGGGCATGACAAAAACTACTGGATAGTTTTTTTGGCAAAATATCCTTTTATTTCAAAGAAATATGCAAATTACCAAATTCCGTTAAAATCGTCATTTGACGCACCATTTTATTAAACAAGTTTGAGAGCCTCGCATGCAAAACCACATCATTCTTCCGTCTTTAAAACACTCAAATATTTTTGTGCAATGTTTAAATGTGTACTGGGTTGATTTTAGGGAATGTGGCGTTGTCTTTTTGGGTGCACAATAATTAAATTTCGAAGACATGTATTTCATTCACTTAAAAGTACTTCGTGAATATAATTAATTTTCACCATGTGCGAAACCTTCAAATGGACCAAGCTTCTGGTGGTTGAATCGCAGAAGGATGGTCTACAGATTCCTGTAAAAATTTCTTTGGGCAAATGATTGTGAGCGACGCGAGAGCTTTTCAAAGTACGTCAAAAATGCAAATATTTGACCATCCGTCGTCAAATTTCAATTTACGAGTTAGACGTATATTTTAGCATGCGCCACATGACTTGACCTATGTTAAGCTGAAATAGACACAGAGCTGATAATTTCCAAATGTTCTAACCTTATTTGATGTAAAAGGCAGGTCCAAAGCCGATTTGACGTGTTTCTAGTCGATCTCTCACCATTCGTCGCACGTAAAGCAGATGCTTGCTTTTGTTTACACAAGGTTAACGTCCGATGTACATCGCCTACTGTCGACCTATTATTGGTCGAATACTATGAATCTGTGACCATCTTTCTGCGCATATGAACACCACTGCGTCTAGGTCTAAAACGGCCGAGTCATTTCGAGATAGTTGCTTGCTTTGCGCTGCGCCAAAATATTGCGCTTGATCGATTGCTGACCATTGCTGATAAGCGTGTCGACGCAACACAATCTTACTGCCGTTATTGTTCGTCACGCAATGCTGTCACGGCATATGCTGCACATTTTGATCTATTTTGAATAGAGTACTCTCAGGATAAGTGAAACAATTTAATCATTGTTCATCTGTTTTTTCATATATATAATAATATATGTGTATATTTAAATAATCATATTCTATAGTGTACGTGGCGTCGGTCCAAATCACGTTTGTTGTACGTTCTGATGTTTCAGACAACAGCTGATAAAGCTAGTACCTGTACTCACTAGAATTTTAAGAAAATCGCCATAAAAAAATTATAGATTCATGAAGCAAGAACTAGCTGAAATAAAAATAGGAAATCACAACGTGTCTAATTCGTGAGAAAAACAGACTAAATTTAATTAGTAATTACGTGAGTAAATAGCCCTGGCCATGCCATTTTATTTGGCGTATTTTGTCTGCTTAGTGGCGAGGCATTGGTATGTAAGAGAAAATAGAGGACTGTTTTCAATACAGTCCAAAATTATCGTCAGTGAAATATTGTAAATAAAACACCTATTGACCGGTTACCTCCGCGACCATCATTTGGTCATTCCGATAAGGGTTTCATTATTGTCTTTACCCCTATTAAGCAGCCACCCAAAATTTAAGAACTTTGTTTTGGAAAGGGCGATGGCAGATATGAGTCTGAAATTGAAGGTGCATGACGAGTGATAATTCAAACACACGTCTATCATGATTGTATTGAATTGACTTCATGTTCACCAAGAAATTTATAGCCCGATAGTGCAAAATTAAATATTCAAGGTACACCAACCTCTATTTAAGCGGCTAGCCCCATTAAGCGGTCGCCACCCATTTCCCCGAGGGTAGCCCACTGTATTACATGTAAACCAAAAATAATTGCATAGCGCGAAAAGACCTAGGTATGAGTTTAACGTTACAGTGTTACGCAGGGGCATGGTAGGTAGCGGTGGTCGAGTAAAAGATAACAACAGGGGCAATAGTAAATTATTCATTCTTTTCATTTCTTAATTCAATCTCTTCCTACTCAACACG
>NC_138151.1:18141324-18143824 GCF_964199315.1 Orbicella franksi
TGTGTTATAATCGTTGTAATTATTTCAATTTTTTACAATTTTCTTCCTTGCATTAAGTGTAGTGCTTGCGCAAGTGTTATTCCATGTCTCGTGCTTCTTAAAATTGTACGTTGATTATTTCGAAATTTTGAATTGTATCACGTTTTAACTTATACGCCATTGCTTGTATTAATTCAACCGAACTTGTAAACGAATTCACAACTGAAGATGATCGTTGAACGATCGAAACATGTCTTGTTTTAAACTTAATGTTGTTGTCCATTTCTTAAAAATTGTTAGTTGCCTGCTATTATCCAGAACATTCAAAGTTGTAGTTACGCGCGTGCGTGCGTGCGTGCGTACGTGGGCTCTTGTGTTTTTGGCGCCTTATTGCTGGTAGGAGGCGCGGTGGCCTTAGAATGTTTACATCTCCTTTATAAGCAAATTTTCCCTTTCTTTTATGATTTGGCTATTCTTCTTTTCTCAGAAATTGTAATTTTTTATGATTAATGGGTAACAAGACTGCGTGTCGTCCAGTTCGTATACGTAATCATACAGTTTCGAGTTCAATTTGGAATTAATTTGCACGAGTGAGTTTTTCAAAGAGCTGAAATTGCACGAGCCGCTTCGGCGAGTGACATTTCAGCTTTTTGAAAATTCACAAGTGCAAATTAATTCCAAATTGAACGAGAAAAACCGTATGATTACTGATTAATAATGTAAACATGAAAAAATTCGCGCGGAGGAAGTGACGGAAGAGCTTTCTGAAAAGCATTATTTTCTCATTCCAGAAAACTTTTTTCAAAGTTTCCGCACAAAATATTCGTCATCATTTTACGAGATATTATTTGCTTAGAAAATTTCCTATTGTCCTTCAGCCAATCATAATCCAGAATTACGATGTGTAATTTGCACTGGTGTTACACTTTTTGCACTGGTGTTACACTTGAACTGCACTGCTCTCAGCCAATCAGAATCGAGTAATTTTTTCATGTATATTATTAATAATGGTAATAGGACTAAGTGAGTCCAATTCGGTGTGTAATTATACGAGTGATTAGGGAGCTTAAGAAAACCACGACGACGACGGCAACGAGAACGTCACCAAACAAAAGGTTTAATGAGAAAAACAATAGCTGTGCACGTGCGTTATGACTCTTTGTACATTTCTTTGCCGTCCTCTGCAAAACAACAACGTGAAATGACCAAGCTAATTTTTCGTATTTCCATTTGGAACTGAACTCCGTCGTTGCATATTTAGCTTATGCACGCTTTTAGAGCCACTGGCGTGCTGAACAGATCTAGACAATCGCGAATTTCGCTTGTAAAATATGAGTTCATTTTTCACTAAGCGTCGTCGTCGACGTCATCGTCGTCGTTGCTTAAGCTCCCTATAAACAAAATCGGACGTCAGAATCGGAGTCCTATTTGTTAATCACGAGTATGATTACAGACTTAATCAAAACTATAACAAAATTCTCGAACGTGATTGGCTATCAGCAGCCCGATTTGAGCATTAATTGGACATTGTACGCGTCATGGTTGTAATTGGACAGTACGCGTCATTTTGCACGCGCTGTTGCGGTGCACTTTGTTGAGTAAACTGCTGGGTTTTTCAGCATTCATAACGACGTTTAATCGTTCAGCGATCAATCGATGGTTTGTTCGTTTGTCGAATTTTGTCATAGTTTGGATTAATTGGTAACAGGGCTTCGCGTCGTCCAATTCAGTCTGTAATCATACTCGTGATCAACAAATCGGACTCCCGCTTCGCGGTCGTCCGATTTCGTTAATCACTTGTATGATTACAGACCGAATTGGACTCCACTCAGTCCTATTACCATTATTAATCAAAACTATAACAAACTTCTCGAACGTGATTGGCTATCAGCAGCCCGATTTGAGCATTAATTGGACAGTGTACGCGTCATGCTTGTAATTGGACAGTACGCGTCATTTTGCGCGCGCTGTTGCGGTGAACTTTGTCGCGTAAACTGCTGTGTTTTTCAGCATTCATAACGACGTTTGATCGTTCAGCGCTCAATCGATGGTTTGTTTGTTTCTCGAATTTTGTCATAGTTTTGATTAATTGGTAACAGGGCTTCGAGTCGTCCAATTCAGTCTGTAATCATACTCGTGATTAACAAATCGGACTCCTGCTTCGCGGTCGTCCCATTTTGTTAATCACTCGTATAATTACAGACCGAATTGGACTCCACTCAGTCCTATTACCATTATTAATCAAAACTATGACAAAATTCGAGAAACGAACGAACCATCGATTGATCGCTGAACGATTAAACGTCGTTATGAATGTTGAAAAACACAGTAAATAACTCAACAAAGTGCACCGCAACAGCGCGCGCAAAATGACGCGTACTGTCCAATTACAAGCATGACGCGTATACACTGTCCAATTAATGCTCAAATCGGGCTGCTGATAGCCAATCACGTACGAGAATTTTGTTATAGTTTTGATTAGGTCTGCAATCATACTAGTGATAAACAAATCGGACTCCCG